>NW_027065644.1:0-21203 GCF_032884065.1 Artemia franciscana | reverse complement strand
ATATCTTCATTTTTTCCACAGACAAAGCTATTACCCTCGAAAACTAAAACTTTATGAAATAGGAAAACAGCCTTTAATCACATTCTATACCATTTGCAATCATAAAATAGTCTAATATCTTCATTTTTTCAACATACGTAGCTCTTACCCCCGAAAACTAAAACTTTTCAATAGGAAAAGAGCCTTTAATCACATTCTTTTTCCATGTGCAATCATAAAATAGTCTAATATCTTCATTTTTTCCACAGACATAGCTATTACCCTCGAAAACTAAAACTTTTGAGATAGGAAAAGGGCCTTTAATCACATTCTTTACCATTTGCAATCATAAAATAGTCTAATATCTTCATTTTTTCAACATACGTAGCTATTACCCTCGAAAACTAAAACTTTTGAAATAGGAAAAGAGCCTTTAATCACATTCTTTACCATGTGCAATCATAAAATTGTCTAATATCTTCATTTTTTCAACATACGTAGCTATTACCCTCGAAAACAAAAACTTTTGACATAGGAAAAGAGCCTTTAATCACATTCTTTACCATGTGCAATCATAAAATTGTCTAATATGTTCATTTTTTCAACATACGTGGCTATTACCCTCGAAAACTAAAACTTTTGAAATAGGAAAAGAGCCTTTAATCACATCTTTACCATGTGCAATCATAAAATTGTCTATTATCTTCAATTTTTCAACATACGTAGCTATTACCCTCGAAAACTAAAAGTTTTGGAATAGGAAAAGAGCCTTTAATCACATTCTTTACCATGTGCAATCATAAAATAGTCTAATATCTTCATTTTTTCAACATACGTAGCTATTACCCTCGAAAACTAAAACTTTTGAAATAGGAAAAGAGCCTTTAATCACATTCTTTACCATTTGCAATCATAAAATAGTCTAATATCTTCATTTTTTCAACATACGTAGCTATTACCCTCGAAAACTAAAACTTTTGACATAGGAAAAGAGCCTTTAATCACATTCTTTACCATTTGCAATCATAAAATAGTATAATATCTTCATTTTTTCAACATACGTAGCTATTACCCTCGAAAAGTAAAACTTTTGAAATAGGAAAAGAGATTACCATTTGCAATCTTAAAATAGTCTAATATCTTCCTTTTTGTCCACAGACAAAGCTATTACCCTCGAAAACTAAAACTTTATGAAATAGGAAAAGAGCCTTTAATCACATTCTTTACCATTTACAATCATAAAATAGTATAATATCTTCATTTTTTCAACATACGTAGCTATTACCCTCGAAAACTAAAACTTTTGACATAGGAAAAGAGCCTTTAATCACATTCTATACCATTTGCAATCATAAAATAGTCTAATATCTTCATTTTTTCAACATACGTAGCTCTTACCCCCGAAAACTAAAACTTTTCAAATAGGAAAAGAGCCTTTAATCACATTCTTTTTCCATGTGCAATCATAAAATAGTCTAATATCTTCATTTTTTCAACAGACATAACTATTACCCTCGAAAACTAAAACTTTTGAGATAGGAAAAGGGCCTTTAATCACATTCTTTACCATTTGCAATCATAAAATAGTCTAATATCTTCATTTTTTCAACATACGTAGCTATTACCCTCGAAAACTAAAACTTTTGAAATAGGAAAAGAGCCTTTAATCACATTCTTTACCATGTGCAATCATAAAATTGTCTAATATCTTCATTTTTTCAACATACGTAGCTATTACCCTCGAAAACTAAAACTTTTGACATAGGAAAAAAGCCTTTAATCACATTCTTTACCATGTGCAATCATAAAATTGTCTAATATGTTCATTTTTTCAACATACGTGGCTATTACCCTCGAAAACTAAAACTTTTGAAATAGGAAAAGAGCCTTTAATCACATCTTTACCATGTGCAATCATGAAATTGTCTATTATCTTCATTTTTTCAACATACGTAGCTATTACCCTCGAAAACTAAAAGTTTTGAAATAGGAAAAGAGCCTTTAATCACATTCTTTACCATGTGCAATCATAAAATAGTCTAATATCTTCATTTTTTCAACATACGTAGCTCTTACCCCCGAAAACTAAAACTTTTGAAATAGGAAAAGAGCCTTTAATCACATTCTTTACCATTTGCAATCATAAAATAGTCTAATATCTTCATTTTTTCAACATACGTAGCTATTACCCTCGAAAATTAAAACTTTTGACATAGGAAAAGAGCCTTAAATCACATTCTTTACCATTTGCAATCATAAGATAGTCTAATATCTTAATTTTTTTCAACATAAGTAGCTATTACAATCGAAAACTAAAACTTTTGAAATATGAAAAGAGCCTTTAATCACATTCTTTACCATTTGCAATCATAAACTAGTCAAATATCTTCATTTTTTCCACAGACAAAGCTATTACCCTCGAAAACTAAAACTTTTGAAATAGGAAAAGAGCCTTTAATCACATTCTTTACCATGTGCAATCATAAAATTGTCTAATATCTTTATTTTTTCAAAATACGTAGCTCTTACCCCCGAAAACTAAAATTTTTGAAATAGGAAAAGAGCCTTTAATCACATTCTTTACCATGTGCAATCTTAAAATAGTCTAATATCTTCATTTTTTCCACAGACATAGCTATTACCCTCGAAAACTAAAACTTTTGAAATAGGAAAAGAGCCTTTAATCACATTCTTTACCATTTACAATCATAAAATAGTATAATATCTTCATTTTTTCAACATACGTAGCTATTACCCTCGAAAACTAAAACTTTTGACATAGGAAAAGAGCCTTTAATCACATTCTATACCATTTGCAATCATAAAATAGTCTAATATCTTCATTTTTTCAACATACGTAGCTCTTACCCCCGAAAACTAAAACTTTTCAAATAGGAAAAGAGCCTTTAATCACATTCTTTTTCCATGTGCAATCATAAAATAGTCTAATATCTTCATTTTTTCCACAGACATAGCTATTACCCTCGAAAACTAAAACTTTTGAGATAGGAAAAGGGCCTTTAATCACATTCTTTACCATTTGCAATCATAAAATAGTCTAATATCTTCATTTTTTCAACATACGTAGCTATTACCCTCGAAAACTAAAACTTTTGAAATAGGAAAAGAGCCTTTAATCACATTCTTTACCATGTGCAATCATAAAATTGTCTAATATCTTCATTTTTTCAACATACGTAGCTATTACCCTCGAAAACTAAAACTTTTGACATAGGAAAAGAGCCTTTAATCACATTCTTTACCATGTGCAATCATAAAATTGTCTAATATGTTCATTTTTTCAACATACGTGGCTATTACCCTCGAAAACTAAAACTTTTGAAATAGGAAAAGAGCCTTTAATCACATCTTTACCATGTGCAATCATAAAATTGTCTATTATCTTCATTTTTTCAACATACGTAGCTATTACCCTCGAAAACTAAAAGTTTTGGAATAGGAAAAGAGCCTTTAATCACATTCTTTACCATGTGCAATCATAAAATAGTCTAATATCTTCATTTTTTCAACATACGTAGCTATTACCCTCGAGAACTAAAACTTTTGAAATAGGAAAAGAGCCTTTAATCACATTCTTTACCATTTGCAATCATAAAATAGTCTAATATCTTCATTTTTTCAACATACGTAGCTATTACCCTCGAAAACTAAAACTTTTGACATAGGAAAAGAGCCTTTAATCACATTCTTTACCATTTGCAATCATAAAATAGTATAATATCTTCATTTTTTCAACATACGTAGCTATTACCCTCGAAAAGTAAAACTTTTGAAATAGGAAAAGAGATTACCATTTGCAATCATAAAATAGTCTAATATCTTCATTTTTTCCACAGACAAAGCTATTACCCTCGAAAACTAAAACTTTTGAAAAAGGAAAAGAGCCTTTAATCAAATTCTTTACCATGGGCAATCATAAAATTGTCTAATATCTTCATTTTTTCAATATACGTAGCTATTACCCTCGAAAACTAAAACTTTTGAAATAGGAAAAGAGCCTTTAATCACATTCTTTACCATGTGCAATCATAAAATAGTCTAATATCTTCATTTTTTCAACATACGTAGCTCTTACCCCCGAAAACTAAAACTTTTGAAATAGGAAAAGAGCCTTTAATCACATTCTTTACCATGTGCAATCATAAAATGGTCTAATATCTTCATTTTTTCAACATACGTAGCTCTTACCCCCGAAAACTAAAACTTTTGAAATAGGAAAAGAGCCTTTAATCACATTCTTTACCATTTGCAATCATAAAATAGTCTAATATCTTCATTTTTTTCCACATACGTAGCTATTACAATCGAAAACTAAAACTTTTGAAATATGAAAAGAGCCTTTAATCACATACTTTACCATTTGCAATCATAAAATAGTCTAATATCTTCATTTTTTCAACATACGTAGCTATTACCCTAGAAAACTAAAACTTTTGACATAGGAAAAAAGCCTTGAATCACATTCTTTACCATGTGCAATCATAAAATTGTCTAATATGTTCATTTTTTCAACATACGTGGCTATTACCCTCGAAAACTAAAACTTTTGACATAGGAAAAAAGCCTTTAATCACATTCTTTACCATGTGCAATCATAAAATTGTCTAATATGTTCATTTTTTCAACATACGTGGCTATTACCCTCGAAAACTAAAACTTTTGAAATAGGAAAAGAGCCTTTAATCACATCTTTACCATGTGCAATCATAAAATTGTCTATTATCTTCATTTTTTCAACATACGTAGCTATTACCCTCTAAAACTAAAAGTTTTGGAATAGGAAAAGAGCCTTTAATCACATTCTTTACCATGTGCAATCATAAAATAGTCTAATATCTTCATTTTTTCAACATACGTAGCTATTACCCTCGAGAACTAAAACTTTTGAAATAGGAAAAGAGCCTTTAATCACATTCTTTACCATTTGCAATCATAAAATAGTCTAATATCTTCATTTTTTCAACATACGTAGCTATTACCCTCGAAAACTAAAACTTTTGACATAGGAAAAGAGCCTTTAATCACATTCTTTACCATTCGCAATCATAAAATAGTATAATATGTTCATTTTTTCAACATATGTAGCTATTACCCTCGAAAAGTAAAACTTTTGAAATAGGAAAAGAGATTACCATTTGCAATCATAAAATAGTCTAATATCTTCATTTTTTCCACAGACAAAGCTATTACCCTCGAAAACTAAAACTTTTGAAAAAGGAAAAGAGCCTTTAATCAAATTCTTTACCATGGGCAATCATAAAATTGTCTAATATCTTCATTTTTTCAATATACGTAGCTATTACCCTCGAAAACTAAAACTTTTGAAATAGGAAAAGAGCCTTTAATCACATTCTTTACCATGTGCAATCATAAAATAGTCTAATATCTTCATTTTTTCAACATACGTAGCTCTTACCCCCGAAAACTAAAACTTTTGAAATAGGAAAAGAGCCTTTAATCACATTCTTTACCATGTGCAATCAAAAAATGGTCTAATATCTTCATTTTTTCAACATACGTAGCTCTTACCCCCGAAAACTAAAACTTTTGAAATAGGAAAAGAGCCTTTAATCACATTCTTTACCATTTGCAATCATAAAATAGTCTAATATCTTCATTTTTTTCAACATACGTAGCTATTACAATCGAAAACTAAAACTTTTGAAATATGAAAAGAGCCTTTAATCACATTCTTTACCATTTGCAATCATAAAATAGTCTAATATCTTCATTTTTTCCACAGACAAAGCTATTACCCTCGAAAACTAAAACTTTTGAAATAGGAAAAGAGATTACCATCTGCAATCATAAAATAGTCTAATATCTTCATTTTTTCCACTGACAAAGCTATTACCCTCGAAAACTAAAACTTTTGAAATAGGAAAAGAGCCTTTAATCACATTCTTTACCATGTGCAATCATAAAATTGTCTAATATCTTCATTTTTTCAACATACGTAGCTATTACCCTCGAAAACTAAAACTTTTGAAATAGGAAAAGAGCCTTTAATCACATTCTTTACCATGTGCAATCATAAAATTGTCTAATATCTTCATTTTTTCAACATACGTAGCTCTTACCCCCGAAAACTAAAACTTTTGAAATAGGAAAAGAGCCTTTAATCACATTCTTTACCATTTGCAATTATAAAATAGTCTAATATCTTCATTTTTTCAACATACGTAGCTATTACCCTCGAAAATTAAAACTTTTGACATAGGAAAAGAGCCTTTAATCACATTCTTTACCATTTGCAATCATAAAATAGTCTAATATCTTCATTTTTTTCAACATACGTAGCTATTACAATCGAAAACTAAAACTTTTGAAATATGAAAAGAGCCTTTAATCACATTCTTTACCATTTGCAATCATAAAATAGTCTAATATCTTCATTTTTTCCGAAGACAAAGCTATTACCCTTGAAAACTAAAACTTTTGAAATAGGAAAAGAGCCTTTAATCACATTCTTTACCATGTGCAATCATAAAATTGTCTAATATCTTTATTTTTTCAAAATACGTAGCTCTTACCCCCGAAAACTAAAATTTTTGAAATAGGAAAAGAGCCTTTAATCACATTCTTTACCATGTGCAATCATAAAATAGTCTAATATCTTCATTTTTTTCCACAGACATAGCTATTACCCTCGAAAACTAAAACTTTTGAAATAGGAAAAGAGCCTTTAATCAAATTCTTTACCATTTACAATCATAAAATAGTATAATATCTTCATTTTTTCAACATACGTAGCTATTACCCTCGAAAACTAAAACTTTTGACATAGGAAAAGAGCCTTTAATCACATTCTTTACCATTTGCAATCATAAAATAGTCTAATATCTTCATTTTTTCAACATACGTAGCTATTACACTCGAAAACTAAAGCTTTTGAAATAAGAAAAGAGCCTTTAATCACATTCTTTACCATTTGCAATCATAAAATAGTTTAGTATCTTCATTTTTTCCACAGACAAAGCTATTACCCTCGAAAACTAAAACTTTTGAAATAGGAAAAGAGCCTTTAATCACATTCTTTACCATGTGCAATCATAAAATAGTCCAATATCTTCATTTTTTCAACATACGTAGCTATTACCCTCGAAAACTAAAACTTTTGAAATAGGAAAAGAGCCTTTAATCACATTCTTTACCATTTGCAATCATAAAATAGTATAATATCTTCATTTTTTCAACATACGTAGCTATTACCCTCGAAAACTAAAACTTTTAACATAGGAAAAGAGCCTTTAATCACATTCTTTACCATTTGCAATCATAAAATAGTCTAATAACTTCATTTTTTCCACAGACAAAGCTATTACCCTTGAAAACTAAAACTTTTGAAATAGGAAAAGAGCCTTTAGTCACATTCTTTACCATGTGCAATCATAAAATAGTCTAATATCTTCATTTTTTCAACATACGTAGCTATTACCCTCGAAAACTAAAACTTTTGAAATAGGACAAGAGCCTTTAATCACATTCTTTACCATTTGCAATCATAAAATAGTCTAATATCTTCAATTTTTCAACATACGTAGCTAATAACCTCGAAAACTAAAACTTTTGACATAGGAAAAGAGCCTTTAATCACATTCTATACCATTTGCAATCATAAAATAGTCTAATATCTTCATTTTTTCAACATATGTAGCTCTTACCCCCGAAAACTAAAACTTTTCAAATAGGAAAAGAGCCTTTAATCACATTCTTTTTCCATGTGCAATCATAAAATAGTCTAATATCTTCATTTTTTCCACAGACATAGCTATTACCCTCGAAAACTAAAACTTTTGAGATAGGAAAAGGGCCTTTAATCACATTCTTTACCATTTGCAATCATAAAATAGTCTAATATCTTCATTTTTTCAACATACCTAGCTATTACCCTCGAAAACTAAAACTTTTGAAATAGTAAAAGAGCCTTTAATCACATTCTATACCATGTGCAATCATAAAATTGTCTAATTTCTTCATTTTTTCAACATACGTAGCTATTACCCTCGAAAACTAAAACTTTTGACATAGGAAAAGAGCCTTTAATCACATCTTTACCATGTGCAATCATAAAATTGTCTATTATCTTCATTTTTTCAACATACGTAGCTATTATTCTCGAAAACTAAAAGTTTTGGAATAGGAAAAGAGCCTTTAATCACATTCTTTACCATGTGCAATCATAAAATAGTCTAATATCTTCATTTTTTCAACATACGTAGCTATTACCCTCGAAAACTAAAACTTTTGACACAGGAAAAGAGCCTTTAATCACATTCTATACCATTTGCAATCATAAAATAGTCTAATATCTTCATTTTTTCAACATACTTAGCTCTTACCCCCGAAAACTAAAACTTTTCAAATAGGAAAAGAGCCTTTAATCACATTCTTTTTCCATGTGCAATCATAAAATAGTCTAATATCTTCATTTTTTCCACAGACATAGCTATTACCCTCGAAAACTAAAACTTTTGAGATAGGAAAAGGGCCTTTAATCACATTCTTTACCATTTGCAATCATAAAATAGTCTAATATATTCATTTTTTCAACATACCTAGCTATCACCCTCGAAAACTAAAACTTTTGAAATAGGAAAAGAGCCTTTAATCACATTCTTTACCATGTGCAATCATAAAATTGTCTAATATCTTCATTTTTTCAGCATACGTAGCTATTACCCTCGAAAACTAAAACTTTTGACATAGGAAAAGAGCCTTTAATCACATTCTTTACCATGTGCAATCATAAAATTGTCTAATATGTTCATTTTTTCAACATACGTGGCTATTACCCTCGAAAACTAAAACTTTTGAAATAGGAAAAGAGCCTTTAATCACATCTTTACCATGTGCAATCATAAAATAGTCTAATATCTTCATTTTTTTCAACAGACATAGCTATTACCCTCGAAAACTAAAACTTTTGAAATAGGAAAAGAGCCTTTAATCACATTCTTTACCATTTACAATCATAAAATAGTCTAATATCTTCATTTTTTCAACATACCTAGCTATTACCCTCGAAAACTAAAAATTTTGAAATAGGAAAAGAGCCTTTAATCATATTCTTTACCATATGCAATCATAAAATTGTCTAATATCTTCATTTTTTCATCATACGTAGCTATTACCCCCGAAAACTAAAACTTTTGACATAGGAAAAGAGCCCTTAATCACATTCTTTACCATTTGCAATCATAAAATAGTCTAATATCTTCATTTTTTCAACATACGTAGCTATTAAACTCGAAAACTAAAACTTTCGAAATATGAAAAGAGCCTTTAATCACATTCTTTACCATTTGCAATCATAAAATAGTCTAATATCTTCTTTTTTTCCACAGACAAAGCTATTACCTTCGAAAACTAAAACTTTTTAAATAGGAAAAGAGCCTTTAATCAAATTCTTTACCATGTGCAATCATAAAATTGTCAAATATATTCATTTTTTCAACATACGTAGCTATTACCCTCGAAAACTAAAACTTTTGAAATAGGAAAAGAGCCTTTAATCACATTCTTTACCATGTGCAATCACAAAATAGTCTAATATCTTCATTTTTTCAACATACGTAGCTGTATGTTGAAAGAGCCTTTCAAGAAAAGACCCTTGTAAGAAAAGAGCCTTTAATCACATTTTTTACCATGTGCAATCATAAAATTGTCTAATATCTTCATTTTTTCAACATACGTAGCTATTACCCTCGAAAACTAAAAGCTTTGGAACAGAAAAAGAGCCTTTAATCACATTCTTTACCATTTGCAATCATAAAATAGTCTAATATTTTCATTTTTTCAACATACGTAGCTATTACCCTCGAAAATTAAAACTTTTGAAATAGGAAAAGAGCCTTTAATCACATTCTGTACCATTTGCAATCATAAAATAGTCTAATATCTTCATTTTTTCAACGTTAGTAGCTATTACCCTCAAAAACTGAAACTTTTGAAATAGGAAAACAGATTACCATTTGCAATCATAAAATAGTCTAATATCTTCATTTTTTCCACAAACAAAGCTATTACCCTCGAAAACTAAAACTTTTGAAATAGGAAAAGAGCCTTTAATCACATTCTTTACCATTTGCAATCATAAAATAGTCTAATTTCTTCTTTTTTCCACAGACAAAGCTATTACCTTCGAAAACTAAAACTTTTTAAATAGGAAAAGAGCTTTTAATCACATTCTTTACCATGTGCAATCATAAAATTGTCTAATGTCTTCATTTTTTCAACATACGTAGCTATTACCCTCGAAAACTAAAACTTTTGAAATAGGAAAAGAGCCTTTAATCACATTCTTTACCATGTGCAATCACAAAATAGTCTAATATCTTCATTTTTCAACATACGTAGCTCTTACCCCCGAAAACTAAAACTTTTGAAATATGAAAAGAGCCTTTAATCACATTCTTTACCATGTGCAATCATAAAATAGTCTAATATCTTCATTTTTTTCCACAGGCATAGCTATCACTCTCGAAAACTAAAACTTTTGAAATAGGAAAAGAGCCTTTAATCACATTCTATACCATTTGCAATCATAAAATAGTCTAATATCTTCATTTTTTCAACATACGTAGCTATTACCCTCGAAAATTAAAACTTTTGACATAGAAAAAGAGCCTTTAATCACATTCTTTACCATTTGCAATCATAAAATAGTCTAATATCTTCATTTTTTCAACATACGTAGCTATTACACTCGAAAACTAAAACTTTTGAAATAGGAAAAGAGCCTTTAATCAAAGTCTTTATCATTTGCAATCATAAATAGTCTAATATCTTCATTTTTTCCACAGACAAGGCTATTACCCTCGAAAACTAAAACTTTTGAAATAGGAAAAGAGCCTTTAATCACATTCTTTACCATTTGCAATCATAAAATAGTCTAATATCTTCATTTTTTCAACATACGTAGCTATTACCCTCGAAAACTAAAAATTTTGAAATAGGAAAAGATCTTTTAATCACATTCTTTACCATATGCAATCATAAAATTGTCTAATATCTTCATTTTTTCAACATACGTAGCTATTACCCTCGAAAACTAAAACTTTTGAAATAGAAAAAGAGCCTTTAATCACATTCTTTACCATGTGCAATCATAAAATAGTCTAATACGTTCATTTTTTCAACATACGTAGCTCTTACCCCCGAAAACTAAAACTTTTGACATAGGAAAAGAGCCTTTAATCACATTCTTTACCATTTGCAATCATAAAATAGTCTAATATCTTCATTTTTTCAACATACGTAGCTATTACCCTCAAAACTAAAACTTTTGAAATAGGAAAAGAGCCTTTAATCACATTCTTTACCATGTGCAATCATAAAATAGTCTAATACGTTCATTTTTTCAACATACGTAGCTCTTACCCCCGAAAACTAAAACTTTTGACATAGGAAAAGAGCCTTTAATCACATTCTTTACCATTTGCAATCATAAAATTGTCTAATATCTTCATTTTTTCACCATACGTAGCTATTACCCTCGAAAACTAAAACTTTTGAAATAGGAAAAGAGCCTTTAATCACATTCTTTACCATTTGCAATCATAAAATAGTCTAATATCTTTATTTTTTCAACAAACGTAGCTATTACCCTCGAAAACTAAAACTTTTGACATAGGAAAAGAGCCTTTAATCACATTCTTTACCATTTTCAATCATAAAATAGTCTAATATCTTCATTTTTTTCAACATACATAGCTATTACAATCGAAAACTAAAACTTTTGAAATATGAAAAGAGCCTTTAATCACATTCTTTACCATTTGCAATCATTAAATAGTCTAATATCTTCATTTTTTCCACAGACAAAGCTATTACCCTCGAAAACTAAAACTTTTGAAATAGGAAAAGAGCCTTTAATCACATTCTTTACCATGTGCAATCAGAAAATTGTCTAATATCTTCATTTTTTCAACATACGTAGCTATTACCCTCGAAAACTAAAACTTTTGAAATAGGAAAAGAGCCTTTAATCACATTCTTTACCATGTGCAATCATTAAATAGTCTAATATCTTCATTTTTTTTCCACAGACATAGCTATTACCCTCGAAAACTAAAACTTTTGAAATAGGAAAAGAGCCTTTAATCACATTCTTTACCATTTACAATCATAAAATAGTGTAATATCTTCATTTTTTCAACATACGTAGCTATTACCCTCGAAAACTAAAACTTTTGACATAGGAAAAGAGCCTTTAATCACATTCTTTACCATTTGCAATCATAAAATAGTCTAATATCTTCATTTTTTCAACATGCGTAGCTATTACACTCGAAAACTAAAACTTTTGAAATAGGAAAAGAGCCTTTAATCACATTCTTTACCATTTGCAATCATAAAATAGTCTAATATCTTCATTTTTTCCACAGACAAAGCTATTACCCTCGAAAACTAAAACTTTTGAAATTGGAAAAGAGCCTTTAATCACATTCTTTACCATGTGCAATCATAAAATAGTCTAATATCTTCATTTTTTCAACATACGTAGCTATTACCCTCGAAAACTAAAACTTTTGAAATAGGAAAAGAGCCTTTAATCACATTCTTTACAATTTGCAATCATAAAATAGTCTAATATCTTAATTTTTTCAACATACGTAGCTATTACCCTCGAAAACTAAAAAATTTGAAATAGGAAAAGAGCCTTTAATCACATTCTTTACCATATGCAATCATAAAATTGTCTAATATCTTCATTTTTTCAACATACGTAGCTATTACCCTCGAAAACTAAAACTTTTGAAATAGGAAAATAGCCTTTAATCACATTCTTTACCATTTGCAATCATAAAATAGTCTAATATCTTCATTTTTTCAACATACGTAGCTATTACCCTCGAAAATTAAAACTTTTGAGATAGGAAAAGAGCCTTTAATCACATTCTTTACCATGTGCAATCATAAAATTGTCTAATATCTTCATTTTTTCAACATACGTAGCTATTACCCTCGAAAACTAAAAATTTTGAAATAGGAAAAGAGCCTTTAATCACATTCTTTACCATGTGCAATCATAAAATAGTCTAATATCTTCATTTTTTCAACATACGTAGCTCTTACCCCCGAAAACTAAAACTTTTGAAATAGGAAAAGAGCCTTTAATCACATTCTTTACCATGTGCAATCATAAAATAGTCTAATATCTTCATTTTTTTTCCATAGACATAGCTATTACCCTCGAAAACTAAAACTTTTGAAATAGGAAAAGAGCCTTTAATCACATTCTTTACCATTTGAAATCATAAATAAGTCTAATATATTCATTTTTTCAACATATCTAGCTATTACCCTCGAAAACTAAAACTTTGGACATAGGAAAAGAGCCCTTAATCACATTCTTTACCATTTGCAATCATAAAATAGTATAATATCTTCATTTTTTCAACATACGTAGCTATTACACTCGAAAACTAAAACTTTCGAAATAGGAAAAGAGCCTTTAATCACATTCTTTACCATTTGCAATTATAAAATAGTCTAATATCTTCTTTTTTTCCACAGACAAAGCTATTACCCTCGAAAACTAAAATTTTTTAAATAGGAAAAGAGCCTTTAATCACATTCTTTACCATGTGCAATCATAAAATTGTCTAATATCTTCATTTTTTCAACATACGTAGCTATTACCCTCGAAAACCAAAACTTTTGAAATAGGAAAAGAGCCTTTAATCACATTCTTTACCATGTGCAATCATTAAATAGTCTAATATCTTCATTTTTTCAACATACGTAGCTCTTACCCCCGAAAACTAAAACTTTTGAAATAGGAAAAGAGCCTTTAATCACATTCTTTACCATGTGCAATCATAAAATAGTCTAATATCTTCATTTTTTTCCACAGACATAGCTATTACTCTCGAAAACTAAAACTTTTGAAATAGGTAAAGAGCCTTTAATCACATTCTTTACCATTTGCAATCATAAAATAGTCTAATATCTTCATTTTTTCAACATACGTAGCTATTACCCTCGAAAATTAAAACTTTTGAAATAGGAAAAGAGCCTTTAATCACATTATTTACCATTTGCAATCATAAAATAGTCTAATATCTTCATTTTTTCAACATACGTAGCTATTACACTCGAAAACTAAAACTTTTGAAATAGGAAAAGAGCCTTTAATCAAATTCTTTACCATTTGCAATCATAAAATAGTCTAATATCTTCATTTTTTCCACGGACAAAGCTATTACCCTCGAAAACTAAAACTTTTGAAATAGGAAAAGAGATTATCATTTTCAATCATAAAATAGTCTAATATCTTCATTTTTTCCACAGACAAAGCTATTACCCTCGAAAACTAAAACTTTTGAAATAGGAAAAGAGCCTTTAATCACATTCTTTACCATGTGCAATCATAAAATTGTCTAATATCTTCATTTTTTCAACATACGTAGCTATTACCCTCGAAAACTAAAACTTTTGACATAGGAGAGCCTTTAATCACATTCTATACAATTTGCAATCATAAAATAGTCTAATATCTTCATTTTTTCAACATACGTAGCTCTTACCCCCCGAAAACTAAAACTTTTGAAATAGGAAAAGAGCCTTTAATCACATTCTTTTTCCATGTGCAATCATAAAATAGTCTAATATCTTCATTTTTTCCACAGACATAGCTATTACCCTCGAAAACTAAAACTTTTGAGATAGGAAAAGGGCCTTTAATCACATTCTTTACCATTTGCAATCATAAAATAGTCTAATATCTTCATTTTTTCAACATACGTAGCTATTACCCTCGAAAACTAAAACTTTTGACACAAGAAAAGAGCCTTTAATCACATTCTTTACCATGTGCAATCATAAAATTGTCTAATATCTTCATTTTTTTTCAACATACGTAGCTATTACCCTCGAAAACTAAAACTTTTGAAATAGGAAAAGAGCCTTTAATCACATTCTTTACCATGTGCAATCATAAAATTGTCTAATATCTTCATTTTTTCAACATACGTAGCTTTAACCCTCAAAAACTAAAAGTTTTGGAATAGAAAAAGAGCCTTTAATCACATTCTTTACCATGTGCAATCATAAAATAGTCTAATATTTTCATTTTTTCAACATACGTAGCTATTACCCTCGAAAATTAAAACTTTTGAAATAGGAAAAGAGCCTTTAATCACATTCTTTACCATGTGCAATCATAAAATTGTCTAATATCTTCATTTTTTCAACATACGTAGCTTTTACCCTCAAAAACTAAAAGTTTTGGAATAGAAAAAGAGCCTTTAATCACATTCTTTACCATGTGCAATCATAAAATAGTCTAATATCTTCATTTTTTTCCACAGACATAGCTATTACTCTCGAAAACTAAAACTTTTGAAATAGGAAAAGAGCCTTTAATCACATTCTTTACCATTTGCAAACATAAAATAGTCTAATATCTTCATTTTTTCAACATACGTAGCTATTACCCTCGAAAATTAAAACTTTTGACATAGGAAAAGAGCCTTTAATCACATTGTTTACCATTTGCAATCATAAAATAGTCTAATATCTTCATTTTTTCAACATACGTAGCTATTACACTCGAAAACTAAAACTTTTGAAATAGGAAAAGAGCCTTTAATCAAATTCTTTACCATTTGCAATCATAAAATAGTCTAATATCTTCATTTTTTCCACGGACAAAGCTATTACCCTCGAAAACTAAAACTTTTGAAATAGGAAAAGAGATTACCATTTGCAATCATAAAATAGTCTAATATCTTCATTTTTTCCACAGACAAAGCTATTACCCTCGAAAACTAAAACTTTTGAAATAGGAAAAGAGCCTTTAATCACATTCTTTACCATGTGCAATCATAAAATTGTCTAATATCTTCATTTTTTCAACATACGTAGCTATTACCCTCGAAAACTAAAACTTTTGACATAGGAAAAGAGCCTTTAATCACATTCTATACCATTTGCAATCATAAAATAGTCTAATATTTTCATTTTTTCAACATACGTAGCTCTTACCCCCGAAAACTAAAACTTTTGAAATAGGAAAAGAGCCTTTAATCACATTCTTTTTCCATGTGCAATCATAAAATAGTCTAATATCTTCATTTTTTCCACAGACATAGCTATTACCCTCGAAAACTAAAACTTTTGAGATAGGAAAAGGGCCTTTAATCACATTCTTTACCATTTGCAATCATAAAATAGTCTAATATTTTCATTTTTTCAACATACGTAGCTATTACCCTCGAAAACTAAAACTTTTGACACAAGAAAAGAGCCTTTAATCACATTCTTTACCATGTGCAATCATAAAATTGTCTAATATCTTCATTTTTTTCAACATACGTAGCTATTACCCTCGAAAACTAAAACTTTTGAAATAGGAAAAGAGCCTTTAATCACATTCTTTACCATGTGCAATCATAAAATTGTCTAATATCTTCATTTTTTCAACATACGTAGCTTGTACCCTCAAAAACTAAAAGTTTTGGAATAGAAAAAGAGCCTTTAATCACATTCTTTACCATGTGCAATCATAAAATAGTCTAATATTTTCATTTTTTCAACATACTTAGCTATTACCCTCGAAAATTAAAACTTTTGAAATAGGAAAAGAGCCTTTAATCACTTTCTGTGCCATTTGCAATCATAAAATAGTCTAATATCTTCATTTTTTCAACATACGTAGCTATTACCGTCGAAAACTGAAACTTTTGAAATAGGAAAAGAGATTACCATTTGCAATCATAAAATAGTCTAATATCTTCATTTTTTCACAGACAAAGCCATTACCCTCGAAAACTAAAACTTTTGAAATAGGAAAAGAGCCTTTAATCACATTCCTTACCATATGCAATCATAAAATTGTCTAATATCTTCATTTTTTTCGACATATGTAGCTATTACCCTCGAAAACTAAAACTTTTGAAATAGGAAAAGAGCCTTTAATCACATTCTTTACCATGTGCAATCATAAAATTGTCTAATATCTTCATTTTTTCAACATACGTAGCTATTACCCTCAAAACTAAAAGTTTTGTAATAGAAAAAGAGCCTTTAATCACATTCTTTACCATGTGCAATCATAAAATAGTCTAATATTTTCATTTTTCAACATACGTAGCTATTACCCTCGAAAATTAAAACTTTTGAAATAGGAAAAGAGCCTTTAATCACATTCTTTACCATGTGCAATCATAAAATTGTCTAATATCTTCATTTTTTCAACATACGTAGCTTTTACCCTCAAAAACTAAAAGTTTTGGAATAGAAAAAGAGCCTTTAATCACATTCTTTACCATGTGCAATCATAAAATAGTCTAATATCTTCATTTTTTTCCACAAACATAGCTATTACTCTCAAAAACTAAAACTTTTGAAATAGGAAAAGAGCCTTTAATCACATTCTTTACCATTTGCAATCATTAAATAGTCTAATATCTTCATTTTTTCAACATACGTAGCTATTACCCTCGAAAACTAAAACTTTTGAAACAAGAAAAGAGCCTTTAATCACATTCTTTACCATGTGCAATCATAAAATTGTCTAATATCTTCATTTTTTTTCAACATACGTAGCTATTACCCTCGAAAACTAAAACTTTTGAAATAGGAAAAGAGCCTTTAATCACATTCTTTACCATATGCAATCATAAAATTGTCTAATATCTTCATTTTTTCAACATACGTAGCTTTTACCCTCAAAAACTAAAAGTTTTGGAATAGAAAAAGAGCCTTTAATCATATTCTTTAGCATGTGCAATCATAAAATAGTCTAATATTTTCATTTTTTCAACATACTTAGCTATTACCCTCGAAAATTTAAACTTTTGAAATAGGAAAAGAGCCTTTAATCACTTTCTGTACCATTTGCAATCATAAAATAGTCTAATATCTTCATTTTTTCAACATACGTAGCTATTACCCTCGAAAACTGAAACTTTTGAAATAGGAAAAGAGATTACCATTTGCAATCATAAAATAGTCTACTATCTTCATTTTTTCACAGACAAAGCTATTACCCTCGAAAACTAAAACTTTTGAAATAGGAAAAGAGCCTTTAATCACATTCTTTACCATATGCAATCATAAAATTGTCTAATATCTTCTTTTTTTCAACATACGTAGCTATTACCCTCGAAAACTAAAAATTTTGAAATAGGAAAAGAGCCTTTAATCACATTCTTTACCATGTGCAATCATAAAATAGTCTAATATCTTCATTTTTTCAACATACGTAGCTCTTACCCCCGAAAATTAAAACTTTTGAAATAGGAAAAGAGCCTTTAATCACATTCTTTACCATGTGCAATCATAAAATAGTCTAATATCTTCATTTTTTTCCACAGACATAGCTATTAACCTCGAAAACTAAAACTTTTGAAATAGGAAAAGAGCCTTTAATCACATTCTTTACCATTTGCAATCATAAAATAGTCTAATATCTTCATTTTTTCAACATACGTAGCTATTACCCTCGAAAACTAAAACTTTTGACATAGGAAAAGAGCCCTTAATCACATTCTTTACCATTTGCAATCATAAAATAGTCTAATATCTTCATTTTTTCAACATACGTAGCTATTACACTCGAAAACTAAAACTTTCGAAATAGGAAAAGAGCCCTTAATCACATTCTTTACCATTTGCAATCATAAAATAGTCTAATATCTTCTTTTTTTCAACAGACAAAGCTATTACCCTCGAAAACTAAAACTTTTTAAATAGGAAAAGAGCCTTTAATCACATTCTTTACCATGTGCAATCATAAAATTGTCTAATATCTTCATTTTTTCAACATACGTAGCTATTACCCTCGAAAACTAAAACTTTTGACATAGGAAAAGAGCCTTTAATCACATTCTTTACCATTTGCAATCATAAAATAGTCTAATATCTTCATTTTTTCAACATACGTAGCTATTACCCTCGAAAATTAAAAATTTTGACATAGGAAAAGAGCCTTTAATCACATTCTTTACCATGTGCAATCATAAAATTGTCTAATATCTTAATTTTTTCAACATACGTAGCTATTACCCTCGAAAACTAAAAATTTTGAAATAGGAAAAGAGCCTTTAATCACATTCTTTACCATGTGCAATCATAAAATAGTCTAATATTTTCATTTTTTCAACATAAGTAGCTCTTACCCCCGAAAACTAAAACTTTTGAAATAGGAAAAGAGCCTTTAATCACATTCTTTACCATGTGCAATCATAAAATAGTCTAATATCTTCATTTTTTCCACAGACATAGCTATTACCCTCGAAAACTAAAACTTTTGAAATAGGAAAAGAGCCTTTAATCACATTCTTTACCATTTACAATCATAAAATAGTCTAATATCTTCATTTTTTCAACATACGTAGCTATTACCCTCGAAAACTAAAACTTTTGACATAGGAAAAGAGCCTTTAATCACATTCTTTACCATTTGCAATCATGAAATAGTCTAATATCTTCATTTTTTCAACATGCGTAGCTATTAAACTCGAAAACTAAAACTTTTGAAATAGGAAAAGAGCCTTTAATCACATTCTTTACCATTTGCAATCATAAAATAGTCTAATATCTTCATTTTTTCCACAGACAAAGCTATTACCCTCGAAAACTAAAACTTTTGAAATTGGAAAAGAGCCTTTAATCACATTCTTTACCATGTGCAATCATAAAATAGTCTAATATCTTCATTTTTTCAACATACGTAGCTATTACCCTCGAAAACTAAAACTTTTGAAATAGGAAAAGAGCCTTTAATCACATTCTTTGCCATTTGCAATCATAAAATAGTCTAATATCTTCATTTTTTCAACATACGTAGCTATTACCCTCGAAAACTAAAACTTTTGACATAGGAAAAGAGCCTTTAATCACATTCTTTACCATTTGCAATCATAAAATAGTCTAATAAGTTCATTTTTTCAACGTGCGTAGCTATTACATTCGAAAACTAAAACTTTTGAAATAGGAAAAGAGCATTTAATCACATTCTTTACCATTTGCAATCATAAAATAGTCTAATATCTTCATTTTTTCCACAGACAAAGCTATTACCCTCGAAAACTAAAACTTTTGAAATTGGAAAAGAGCCTTTAATCACATTCTTTACCATGTGCAATCATAAAATAGTCTAATATCTTCATTTTTTCAACATACGTAGCTATTACCCTCGAAAACTAAAACTTTTGAAATAGGAAAAGAGCCTTTAATCACATTCTTTGCCATTTGCAATCATAAAATAGTCTAATATCTTCATTTTTTCAACATACGTAGCTATTACCCTCGAAAATTAAAACTTTTGACATAGGAAAAGAGCCTTTAATCACATTCTTTACCATGTGCAATCATAAAATAGTCTAACATCTTCATTTTTTTCAACATACATAGCTATTACCCTCGAAAACTAAAACTTTTGAAATAGGAGAAGAGCCTTTAATCAACCTTAATAACATTCTTTACCATTTCCAATCATAAAATAGTCTAATATCTTCTTTTTTTCCACAGACAAAGCTATTACCCTCGAAAACTAAAACTTTTTAAATAGGAAAAGAGCCTTTAATCACATTCTTTACCATGTGCAATCATAAAATTGTCTAATATCTTCATTTTTTCAACATTCGTAGCTATTACCCTCGAAAACTAAAACTTTTGAAATAGGAAAAGAGCCTTTAATCACATTCTTTACCATATGCAATCATAAAATAGTCTAATATCTTCATTTTTTCAACATACGTAGCTCTTACCCCCGAAAATTAAAACTTTTGAAATAGGAAAAGAGCCTTTAATCACATTCTTTACCATGTGCAATCATAAAATAGTCTAATATCTTCATTTTTTTCCACAGACAAAGCTATTACCCTCGACAACTAAAACTTTTGAAATAGGAAAAGAGCCTTTAATCACATTCTTTACCATGTGCAATCATAAAATAGTCTTATATCTTCATTTTTTTCCACAGACATAGCTATTACCCTCGAAAACTAAAACTTTTGAAATAGGAAAAGAGCCTTTAATCACATTCTTTACCATTTGCAATCATAAAATAGTCTAATATCTTCATTTTTTCAATTTTACATTTTTTGAAATAGGAAAAGAGCCTTTAATCACATTCTTTACCATTTGCAATCATAAAATAGTCTAATATCTTCATTTTTTCCACAGACAAAGCTATTACCCTCGAAAACTAAAACTTTTGAAATTGGAAAAGAGCCTTTAATCACATT
>NW_027065643.1:21333-41156 GCF_032884065.1 Artemia franciscana | reverse complement strand
AAAATTTTGAATTAGGAAAAGAGCCTTTAATCACATTCTTTACCATTTTCAATCATAAAATAGTCTAATATCTTCATTTTTTCCACAGACAAAGCTATACCCTCGAAAACTAAAACTTTTATAATAGGAAAACAGCCTTTAATCACATTCTTTACCATTTGCAATGATAAAATAGTCTAATATCTTCATTTTTTCAACATACGTAGCTATTATCCTAGAAAACTAAAACTTTTGACATAGGAAAAGAGCCCTTTAATTACATTCTTTACCATTTGCAATCATAAAATAGTCTAATATCTTCATTTTTTCAACATGCGTATCTATTACCCTCGAAAACTAAAACTTTTGAAATAGGAAAAGAGCCTGTAATCACATTCTTTACCATGTGCAATCATATAATAGTCTAATATCTTCATTTTTTCACATACGTAGCTATTACCCTCAAAAACTAAAACTTTTGAAATAGGAAAAGAGCCTCTAATCACATTCTTTACCTTTGGCAATCATAAAATAGTCTAATATCTTCTTTTTTCAACATACGTAGCTATTACCCTCGAAAACTAAAACTTTTGAAATAGGAAAAGAGCCTTTAATCACATTCTTTACCATGTGCAATCATAAAATTGTCTAATATCTTCATTTTTTCAACATACGTAGCTATTACCCGTCGAAAACTAAAACTTTTGACATAGGAAAAGAGCCTTTAATCACATTCTTTACCATTTGCAATCATAAAATAGCCTAATATCTTAATTTTTTCAACATACTTAGCTATTACCCTCGAAAACTAAAACTTTTGAAATAGGAAAAGAGCCTTTAATCACATTCTTTACCATTTGCAATGATAAAATAGTCTAATATCTTCATTTTTTCAACATACCTAGCTATTACCCTCAAAAACTAAAACTTTTGAAATAGGAAAAGAGCCTTTAATCACATGCTTTACCATGTGCAATCATATAATTGTCTAATATCTTCATTTTTTCAACATACGTAGCTATTACCCTCGAAAACTAAAACTTTTGACATAGGAAAAGAGCGTTTAATCACATTCTTTACCATTTGCAATCATAAAATAGTCTAATATCTTCATTTTTTCAACATACGTAGCTATTACCCTCGAAAACTAAAACTTTTGAAATAGGAAAAGAGCCTTTAATCACATTCTTTACCATTTACAATCATAAAATAGTCTAATATCTTCATTTTTCAACATACGTAGCTATTACCCTCGAAAACTAAACCTTTGGAAATAGGAAAAGAGGCTTTAATCACATTCTTTACCTTGTGCAATCATAAAATTGTCTAATATCTTCATTTTTTCAACATACATAGCTATTACCCTCGAAAACTAAAACTTTTGAATTAGGAAAAGAGCCTTTAATCACTTTCTTTACCATTTTCAATCATAAAATAGTCTAATATCTTCATTTTTTCCACAGACAAAGCTATTACCCTCGAAAACTAAAACTTTTGAAATAGGAAAAGAGCCTTTAATCACATTCTTTACCATTTGCAATGATAAAATAGTCTAATATCTTCATTTTTTCAACATACGTAGCTATTATCCTAGAAAACTAAAACTTTTGACATAGGAAAAGAGCCTTTAATTACATTCTTTACCATTTGCAACCATAAAATAGTCTAATATCTTCATTTTTTGAACATACGTAGCTATTACCCTCGAAAACTAAAACTTTTGAAATAGGAAAAGAGCCTTTAATCACATTCTTTACTATGTGCAATCATATAATAGTCTAATATCTTCATTTTTTCAACATACGTAGCTATTACCCTCAAAAACTAAAACTTTTGAAATAGGAAAAGAGCCTCTAATCACATTCTTTACCATTTGCAATCATAAAATAGTCTAATATCTTCTTTTTTTCAACATACGTAGCTATTACCCTCGAAAACTAAAACTTTTGAAATAGGAAAAGAGCCTTTAATCACATTCTTTACCATGTGCAATCATAAAATTGTCTAATATCTTCATTTTTTCAACATACGTAGCTATTACCCTCGAAAACTAAAACTTTTGACATAGGAAAAGAGCCTTTAATCACATTCTTTACCATTTGCAATCATAAAATAGCCTAATATCTTAATTTTTTCAACATACTTAGCTATTACCCTCGAAAACTAAACTTTTGAAAAAGAAAAGAGCCTTTAATCACATTCTTTACCATGTGAAATCATAAAATAGTCTAATATCTTCATTTTTTCAGCATACGTAGCTATTACCCTCGAAAACTAAAACTTTTGAAATAGGAAAAGAGCCTTTAATCACATTCTTTACCTTGTGCAATCATAAATAGTCTAATATCTTCATTTTTTCAACATACGTAGCTATTACCCTCGAAAACTAAAACTTTTGAAATAGGAAAAGGGCCTTTAATCACATTCTTTACCATTTGCAATGATAAAATAGTCTAATATCTTCATTTTTTCAACATACCTAGCTATTACCCTCGAAAACTAAAACTTTTGAAATAGGAAAAGAGCCTTTAATCACATGCTTTACCATGTGCAATCATATAATTGTCTAATATCTTCATTTTTTCAACATACGTAGCTATTACCCTCGAAAATAAACTTTTGACATAGGAAAAGAGCGTTTAATCACATTCTTTACCATTTGCAATCATAAAATAGTCTAATAATCTTCATTTTTTCAACATACGTAGCTATTACCCTCGAAAACTAAAACTTTTGACATAGGAAAAGAGCGTTTAATCACATTCTTTACCATTTGCAATCATAAAATAGTCTAATATCTTCATTTTTTCAACATACGTAGCTATTACCCTCGAAAACTAAAACTTTTGAAATAGGAAAAGAGGATTTAATCACATTCTTTACCTTGTGCAATCATAAAATTGTCTAATATCTTCATTTTTTCAAAATACGTAACTATTACCCTCGAAAACTAAAACTTTTGAAATAGGAAAAGAGCTTTTAATCACATTCTTTACCATTTGCAATCATAAAATAGTCTAACATCTTCATTTTTTCAACATACCCTCGAAACTATTACCCTCGAAAACTAAAACTTTTGAAAAAGGAAAAGAGCCTTTAATCACATTCTTTACCATGTGCAATCATAAAATAGTCTAATATCTTCATTTTTTCAGCATACGTAGCTATTACCCTCGAAAACTAAAACTTTGGAAATAGGAAAAGAGCCTTTAATCACATTCTTTACCTTGTGCAATCATAAAATAGTCTAATATCTTCATTTTTCAACATACGTAGCTATTACCCTCGAAAACTAAAACTTTGAAATAGGAAAAGAGCCTTTATCACATTCTTTACCATTTGCAATCATAAAATAGTCTAATATCTTCATTTTTTCAACATACGTAGCTATTACCCTCGAAAACTAAAACTTTTGAAATAGGAAAAGGGCCTTTAATCACATTCCTTTACCATTTGCAATGATAAAATAGTCTAATATCTTCATTTTTCAACATACCTAGCTATTACCCTCGAAACTAAAACTTTTGAAATAGGAAAAGAGCCTTTAATCACATGCTTACCATGTGCAATCATATAATTGTCTAATATCTTCATTTTTTCAACATACGTAGCTATTACCCTCGAAAACTAAAACTTTTGACATAGGAAAAGAGCGTTTAATCACATTCTTTACCATTGCAATCATAAAATAGTCTAATATCTTCATTTTTTCAACATACGTAGCTATTACCCTCGAAAACTAAAACTTTTGAAATAGGAAAAGAGCCTTTAATCACATTCTTTACCATTTGCAATCATAAAAAAGTCTAATATCTTCATTTTTTCAACATACGTAGCTATTACCCTCGAAAACTAAAACTTTTGAAATAGGAAAAGAGGATTTAATCACATTCTTTACCTTGTGCAATCATAAAATTGTCTAATATCTTCATTTTTTCAAAATACGTAACTATTACCCTCGAAAACTAAAACTTTTGAAATAGGAAAAGAGCTTTTAATCACATTCTTTACCATTTGCAATCATAAAATAGTCTAATATCTTCATTTTTTTAAATATATAGCTATTACCCTCGAATACTAAAACTTTTGAAATAGGAAAAGAGCCTTTAATCACATTCTTTACCATGTGCAATCATAAAATAGTCTAATATCTTCATTTTTTCAACATAATTAGCTATTACCCTCGAAAACTAAAACTTTTGAAATAGGAAAAGAGCCTTTAATCACATTCTTTACCATGTGCAATCATAAAATAGTCTAATATCATCATTTTTTCAACAGACCTAGCTATTACCCTCGAATACTAAAACTTTTGAAATAGGAAAAGAGCCTTTAATCACATGCTTTACCATTTGCAATCATAAATAGTCTAATAACTTCATTTTTTCAACATACGTAGCTATTACCCTCGAAGACTAAAAACTTTTGAAATAGAAAAGAGCTTTAATCACATTCTTTACCATGTGCAATCATAAAATTGTCTAATATCTTCATTTTTTCAACATACGTAGCTATTACCCTCGAAAAGTAAAACTTTTGAAATAGGAAAAGAGCCTTTAATCACATTCTTTACCATGTGCAATCATAAAATTGTCTATATCTTCATTTTTTCAACATACGTAGCTATTACCCTCGAAAACTAAAACTTTTGAAATAGGAAAAGAGCCTTTAATCACATTCTTTACCATGTGCAATCATAAAATAGTCTAATATCTTCATTTTTTCCACAGACCTAGCTATTACCCTCGAAAACTAAAACTTTTGAAATAGGAAAAAGAGCCTTTAATCACATTCTTTTACCATTTGCAATCATAAATAGTCTAATATCTTCATTTTTTCAACAGACGTAGCTATTACCCTCGAAAACTAAAACTTATGAAATAGGAAAAGAGCCTTTAATCACATTCTTTACCATGTGCAATCATAAAATAGTCTAATGTCCTTCATTTTTTCAACATACGTAGCTATTACCCTTGAAAACTAAAACTATTGAAATAGGAAAAGAGCCTTTAATCACATTCTTTACCATTTGCAATCATAAAATAGTCTAATATCTTCATTTTTTCAACATACGTAGCTATTACCCTCGAAAATTAAAACTTTTGAAATAGGAAAAGAGCCTTTAATCACATGCTTTACCATGTGCAATCATAAAATTGTCTAATATCTTCATTTTTTCAACATACGTAGCTATTACCCTCGAAAACTAAAACTTTTGAAATAGGAAAATAGCCTTTAATCACACTCTTTACCATGTGCAATCATAAAATAGTCTAATATCTTCCTTTTTTCAACATACGTAGCTATTACCTCGAAAACTAAAACTTTTGAAATAGGAAAAGAGCATTTAATCACATGCTTACCATGTGCAATCATAAAATTGTCTAATATCTTCATTTTTTCAACATACGTAGCTATTACCCTCGAAAACTAAAACTTTTGAAATAGGAAAAGAGCCTTTAATCACATTCTTTACCATTTGCAATCATAAAATAGTCTAATATCTTCATTTTTTCAACATACGTAGCTATTACCCTCGAAAACTAAAACTTTTGAAATAGGAAAAGAGCCTTTAATCACATTCTTTACCATGTGCAATCATAAAATAGTCTAGTTTCTTCATTTTTTCAACATACGTAGCTATTACCCTCGAAAACTAAAACTTTTGAAATAGGAAAAGAGCCTTTAATCACATTCTTTACCATTTGCAATCATAAAATAGTCTAATATCTTCATTTTCTCAACATACGTATCTATTACACTCGAAAACTAAAACTTTTGACATAGGAAAGAGCCTTTAATCACATTCTTTACCATTTGCAATCATAAAATTGTCTAATATCTTCATTTTTTCAACATACGTTGCTCTTACCCCCAAAAACTAAAACTTTTGAAATAGGAAAGAGGCCTTTAATCATATTCTTTACCATTTGCAATCATAAAATAGTCTAATATCTTCATTATTTCAACATACGTAGCTATTATCCTCGAAAACTAAAACTTTTGAAATAGGAAAAGATCCTTTAATCACATTCTTTACCATGTGCAATCATAAAATAGTCTAATATCTTCATTTTTTCAACATACGTAGCTATTACCCTCGAAAACTTAACTTTTGAAATAGGAAAAGTGCCTTTAATCACATTCTTTACCATGTGCAATCATAAAATTGTCTAATATCTTCATTTTTTCCACAGACAAAGCTATTACCCTCGAAACTAAAACTTTTGAAATAGGAAAAGAGCCTTAATAACATTCTTTATTATGTGCAATCATAAATAGTCTAATATCTTCATTTTTTGAACATACGTAGCTATTACCCTCGAAAACTAAAACTTTTGACATAGGAAAGGAGCCTTTAATCACATTCTTTACATTTGCAATCATAAAATAGTCTAATATCTTCATTTTTTCAACATACGTAGCTATTACCCTCTAAAACTAAAACTTTTGAAATAGGAATAGAGCCTTTAATTACATTCTTTACCATTTGCAATCATAAAATAGTCTAATATCTTCATTTTTCAACATACGTAGCTATTACCCTCGAAAACTAAAACTTTTGAAATAGGAAAAGAGCTTTAATCACATTCTTTACCATGTGCAATCATAAAATAGTCTAATATCTTCATTTTTTCAACATACGTAGCTATTACCCTCAAAAACTTAAACTTTTGAAATAGGAAAAGAGCCTTTAATCACATTCTTTACCATGTGCAATAATAAAATTGTCTAATATCTTCATTTTTTCCACAGACAAAGCTATTACCCTCGAAAACTAAAACTTTTGACATAGGAAAAGAGCCTTAATCACACTCTTTACCATGTGCAATCATGAAATTGTCTAATATCTTCATTTTTTCAACAAACGTAGCTATTACCTCGAAAACTAAAACTTTTGAAATAGAAAAAGAGCCTTTAATCACATTCTTTACCATTTGCAATCATAGAATAGTCTAATATCTTCATTTTTCCAACATACGTAGCTATTACCCTCGAAAATTAAACTTTTGAAATAGGAAAAGAGCCTTTAATCACATTCTTTACCATTTGCAATCATAAATAGTCTAATATCTTCATTTTTTCAACATAATTAGCTATTACCCTCGAAAACTAAAACTTTTGAAATAGGAAAAGAGCCTTTAATCACATTCTTTACCATGTGCAATCATAAAATAGTCTAATATCTTCATTTTTTCAACAGACCTAGCTATTACCCTCGAATACTAAAACTTTTCAAATAGGAAAAGAGCCTTTAATCACATGCTTTAACATTTGCAATCATAAAATAGTCTAATATCTTCATTTTTCAACATACGTAGCTATTACCCTCGAAGACTAAAACTTTTGAAATAGAAAAGAGCCTTTAATCACATTCTTTACCATGTGCAATCATAAAATTGTCTAATATCTTCATTTTTTTCAACATACGTAGCTATTACCCTCGAAAAGTAAAACATTGAATAGGAAAGAGCCTTTAATCACATTCTTTACCATGTGCAATCATAAAATAGTCTAATATAATTCATTTTTTCAACATACGTAGCTATTACCCTCGAAAACTAAAACTTTTGAAATAGGAAAAGAGCCTTTAATCACACTTCTTTACCATGTGCAATCATAAAATTGTCTAATATCTTCATTTTTTCAACATACGTAGCTATTACCCTCGAAAACTAAAACTTTTGAAATAGGAAAAGAGCCATTAATCACAAGCTTTACCATGTGCAATCATAAAATTGTCTAATATCTTCATTTTTTCAACATACGTAGCTATTACCCTCGAAAACTAAAACTTTTGATATAGGAAAAGAGCCTTTAATCACATTCTTTACCATGTGCAATCATAAAATAGTCTAATATCTTCATTTTTTCCACAGACCTAGCTATTACCTTCGAAAACTAAACTTTTGAAATAGGAAAAGAACCTTTAATCACATTCTTTACCATTTGCAATCATAAAATAGTCTAATATCTTCATTTTTCAACAGACGTAGCTATTACCCTCGAAAACTAAAACTTATGAAATAGGAAAAGAGCTTTAATCACATTCTTTACCATTTGCAATCATAAAATAGTCTAATATCTTCATTTTTTCAACATACGTAGCTATTACCCTCGAAAATTAAAACTTTTGAAATAGGAAAAGAGCCTTTAATCACATGCTTTACCATGTGCAATCATAAAATTGTCTAATATCTTCATTTTTTCAACATACGTAGCTATTACCCTCGAAAACTAAAACTTTTGAAATAGGAAAAGAGCCTTTAATCACACTCTTTACCATGTGCAATCATAAAATAGTCTAATATCTTCATTTTTTCAACATACGTAGCTATTACCCTCTAAAACTAAAACTTTGAAATAGGAAAAGAGCCTTTAATTACATTCTTTACCATTTGCAATCATAAAATAGTCTAATATCTTCATTTTTCAACATACGTAGCTATTACCCTCGAAAACTAAAACTTTTGAAATAGGAAAAGAGCCTTTAATCACATTCTTTACCATGTGCAATCATAAAATAGTCTAATATCTTCATTTTTTCAACATACGTAGCTATTACCCTCAAAAACTTAAACTTTTGAAATAGGAAAAGAGCCTTTAATCACATTCTTTACCATGTGCAATAATAAAATTGTCTAATATCTTCATTTTTTCCACAGACAAAGCTATTACCCTCGAAAACTAAAACTTTTGACATAGGAAAAGAGCCTTTAATCACACTCTTTACCATGTGCAATCATGAAATTGTCTAATATCTTCATTTTTTCAACAAACGTAGCTATTACCCTCGAAAACTAAAACTTTTGAAATAGAAAAAGAGCCTTTAATCACATTCTTTACCATTTGCAATCATAAAATAGTCTAATATCTTCATTTTTTCAACATACGTAGCTATTACCCTCGAAAACTAAAACTTTTGAAATAGGAAAAGAGCCTTTAATCACATTCTTTACCATTTGCAATCATAAAATAGTCTAATATCTTCATTTTTTCAACATAATTAGCTATTACCCTCGAAAACTAAAACTTTTGAAATAGGAAAAGAGCCTTTAATCACATTCTTTACCATGTGCAATCATAAAATAGTCTAATATCTTCATTTTTTCAACAGACCTAGCTATTACCCTCGAATACTAAAACTTTTCAAATAGGAAAAGAGCCTTTAATCACATGCTTTACCATTTGCAATCATAAAATAGTCTAATATCTTCATTTTTTCAACATACGTAGCTATTACCCTCGAAGACTAAAACTTTTGAAATAGAAAAGAGCCTTTAATCACATTCTTTACCATGTGCAATCATAAAATTGTCTAATATCTTCATTTTTTCAACATACGTAGCTATTACCCTCGAAAAGTAAAACATTTGAAATAGGAAAAGAGCCTTTAATCACATTCTTTACCATGTGCAATCATAAAATAGTCTAATATATTCATTTTTTCAACATACGTAGCTATTACCCTCGAAAACTAAAACTTTTGAAATAGGAAAAGAGCCTTTAATCACATTCTTTACCATGTGCAATCATAAAATTGTCTAATATCTTCATTTTTTCAACATACGTAGCTATTACCCTCGAAAACTAAAACTTTTGAAATAGGAAAAGAGCCTTTAATCACAAGCTTTACCATGTGCAATCATAAAATTGTCTAATATCTTCATTTTTTCAACATACGTAGCTATTACCCTCGAAAACTAAAACTTTTGATATAGGAAAAGAGCCTTTAATCACATTCTTTACCATGTGCAATCATAAAATAGTCTAATATCTTCATTTTTTCCACAGACCTAGCTATTACCTTCGAAAACTAAAACTTTTGAAATAGGAAAAGAACCTTTAATCACATTCTTTACCATTTGCAATCATAAAATAGTCTAATATCTTCATTTTTTCAACAGACGTAGCTATTACCCTCGAAAACTAAAACTTATGAAATAGGAAAAGAGCCTTTAATCACATTCTTTACCATTTGCAATCATAAAATAGTCTAATATCTTCATTTTTTCAACATACGTAGCTATTACCCTCGAAAATTAAAACTTTTGAAATAGGAAAAGAGCCTTTAATCACATGCTTTACCATGTGCAATCATAAAATTGTCTAATATCTTCATTTTTTCAACATACGTAGCTATTACCCTCGAAAACTAAAACTTTTGAAATAGGAAAAGAGCCTTTAATCACACTCTTTACCATGTGCAATCATAAAATAGTCTAATATCTTCATTTTTTCAACATACGTAGCTATTACCCTCGAAAACTAAAACTTTTGAAATAGGAAAAGAGCCTTTAATCACATGCTTTACCATGTGCAATCATAAAATTGTCTAATATCTTCATTTTTTCAACATACGTAGCTATTACCCTCAAAAACTAAAACTTTTGAAATAGGAAAAGAGCCTTTAATCACATTCTTTACCATTTGCAATCATAAATAGTCTAATATCTTCATTTTTTCAACATACGTAGCTATTACCCTCAAAAACTAAAACTTTTGAAATAGGAAAAGAGCCTTTAATCACATTCTTTACCATGTGCAATCATAAAATTGTCTAATATCTTCATTTTTTCCACAGACAAAGCTATTACCCTCGAAAACTAAAACTTTTGAAATAGGAAAAGAGCCTTTAATCACATTCTTTACCATTTGCAATCATAAAATTGTCTAATATCTTCATTTTTTCAACATACGTAGCTATTACCCTCGAAAACTAAAACTTTTGAAATAGGAAAAGAGCCTTTAATCACATTCTTTACCATTTGCAATCATAAAATAGTCTAATATCTTCATTTTCTCAACATACGTAGCTATTACCCTCGAAAACTAAAACTTTTGACATAGGAAAAGAGCCTTTAATCACATTCTTTACCATTTGCAATCATAAAATTGTCTAATATCTTCATTTTTTCAACATACGTTGCTCTTACCCCCGAAAACTAAAACTTTTGAAATAGGAAAAGAGCCTTTAATCATATTCTTTACCATTTGCAATCATAAAATAGTCTAATATCTTCATTTTTTCAACATACGTAGCTATTACCCTCGAAAACTAAAACTTTTGAAATAGGAAAAGAGCCTTTAATCACATTCTTTACCATGTGCAATCATAAAATAGTCTAATATCTTCATTTTTTCAACATACGTAGCTATTACCCTCGAAAACTTTAACTTTTGAAATAGGAAAAGTGCCTTTAATCACATTCTTTACCATGTGCAATCATAAAATTGTCTAATATCTTCATTTTTTCCACAGACAAAGCTATTACCCTCGAAAACTAAAACTTTTGAAATAGGAAAAGAGCCTTTAATAACATTCTTTATTATGTGCAATCATAAAATAGTCTAATATCTTCATTTTTTGAACATACGTAGCTATTACCCTCGAAAACTAAAACTTTTGACATAGGAAAAGAGCCTTTAATCACATTCTTTACCATTTGCAATCATAAAATAGTCTAATATCTTCATTTTTTCAACATACGTAGCTATTACCCTCTAAAACTAAAATTTTTGAAATAGGAAAAGAGCCTTTAATCACATTCTTTACTATGTGCAATCATAAAGTTGTCTAATATCTTCATTTTTTCAACATACGTAGCTATTACCCTCGAAAACTAAAACTTTTGAAATAGAAAAAGAGCCTTTAATCACATTCTTTACCATGTGTAATCATAAAATAGTCAAATATCTTCATTTTTTCAACATACGTAGCTATTACCCTCGAAAACTAAAACTTTTGAAATAGGAAAAGAGCCTTTAATCACATTCTTTACCATGTGCAATCATAAAATTGTCTAATATCTTCATTTTTTCAACATACGTAGCTATTACCCTCGAAAACTAAAACTTTTGAAATAGGAAAAGAGCCTTTAATCACATGCTTTACCTTGTGCAATCATAAAATTGTCTAATATCTTCATTTTTTCAACATACGTAGCTATTACCCTCGAAAACTAAAACTTTTGAAATAGGAAAAGAGCCTTTAATCACATTCTTTACCATGTGCAATCATAAAATAGTCTAATATCTTCATTTTTTCCACACACCTAGCTATTACCTTCGAAAACTAAAACTTTTGAAATAGGAAAAGAGCCTTTAATCACATTCTTTACCATTTGCAATCATAAAATAGTCTAATATCTTCATTTTTTCAACATACGTAGCTATTACCCTCGAAAACTAAAACTTTTGACATAGGAAAAGAGCCTTTAATCACATTCTTTACCATTTGAAATCATAAAATAGTCTAATATCTTCATTTTTTCAACATACGTAGCTATTACCCTCAAAAACTAAAACTTTTGAAATAGGAAAAGAGCCTTTAATCACATTCTTTACCATTTGCAATCATAAAATAGTCTAATATCTTCATTTTTTCAACATACGTAGCTATTACCCTCGAAAACTAAAACTTTTGAAATAGGAAAAGAGCCTTTAATCACATTCTTTACCATTTGAAATCATAAAATAGTCTAATATCTTCATTTTTTCCACAGACAAAGCTATTACCCTCGAAAACTTAAACTTTTGAAATAGGAAAAGAGCCTTTAATCACATTCTTTACCATTTGCAATCATAAAACAGTCTAATATCTTCATTTTTTCAGCATACGTAGCTATTACCCTCGAAAACTAAAACTTTTGAAATAGGAAAGGAGCCTTTAATCACACTCTTTACCATGTGCAATCATAAAATAGTCTAATATCTTCATTTTTTCAACATACGTAGCTATTACCCTCGAAAACTAAAACTTTTGAAATAGGAAAAGAGCCCTTAATCACATTCTTTACCATTTGCAATCATAAAATAGTCTAATATCTTCATTTTTTCAACAGACATAGCTATTACCCTCGAAAACTAAAACTTTTGAAATAGGAAAAGAGCCTTTAATCACATTCTTTACCATTTGCAATCATAAAATAGTCTAATATCTTCATTTTTTCAACATACGTAGCTATTACCCTCGAAAACTAAAACTTTTGAAATAGGAAAAGAGCCTTTAATCACATTCTTTACCATGTGCAATCATAAAATTGTCTAATATCTTCATTTTTTCCACAGACAAAGCTATTACCCTCGAAAACTAAAACTTTTGACATAGGAAAAGAGCATTTAATCACATTCTTTACCATTTGCAATCATAAAATAGTCTAATATCTTCATTTTTTCAACATAAGTAGCTATTACCCTCGAAAACTAAAACTTTTGAAATAGGAAAAGAGCCTTTAATCACATTCTTTACCATTTGCAATCATAAAATAGTCTAATATCTTCATTTTTTCCACAGACATAGCTATTACCCTCGAAAACTAAAACTTTTGAAATAGGAAAAGAGCCTTTAATCTCATTCTTTACCATGTGCAATCATAAAATAGTCTAATATCTTCATTTTTTCAACAGACATAGCTATTACCCTCGAAAACTAAAACTTTTGAAATAGGAAAAGAGCCTTTAATCACATTCTTTACCATTTGCAATCATAAAATAGTCTAATATCTTCATTTTTTCAACATACGTAGCTATTACCCTCGAAAACTAAAACTTTTGAAATAGGAAAAGAGCCTTTAATCACATTCTTTACCATGTGCAATCATAAAATTGTCTAATATCTTCATTTTTTCCACAGACAAAGCTATTACCCTCGAAAACTAAAACTTTTGACATAGGAAAAGAGCATTTAATCACATTCTTTACCATGTGCAATCATAAAATAGTCTAATACCTTCATTTTTTCAACGTACGTAGCTATTACCCTCGAAAACTAAAACTTTTGACATAGGAAAAGAGCCTTTAATCACATTCTTTACCATTTGCAATCATAAAATAGTCTAATTTCTTCATTTTTTCCACAGACATAGCTATTACCCTCGAAAACTAAAATTTTTGAAATAGGAAAAGAGCCTTTAATCACATTCTTTACCATTTGCAATCATAAAATAGTCTAACATCTTCATTTTTCAACATACGTAGCTATTACCCTCGAAAACTAAAACTTTTGAAATAGGAAAAGAGCCTTTAATCACATTCTTTACCATTTGCAATCAAAAAATAGGCTAATATCTTCATTTTTTCAACATACATAGCTATTACCCTCGAAAACTAAAACTTTTGAATTAGGAAAAGAGCCTTTAATCACATTCTTTACCATTTTCAATCATAAAATAGTCTAATATCTTCATTTTTTTCAACATACGTAGCTATTACCCTCGAAAACTAAAACTTTTGAAATAAGAAAAGAGCCTTTAATCACATTCTTTACCATTTGCAATCATAAAATAGTCTAATATCTTCATTTTTTTAAATACATAGCTATTACCCTCGAAAACTAAAACTTTTGAAATAGGAAAAGAGCCTTTAATCACATTCTTTACCATTTGCAATCATAAAATAGTCTAATTTCTTCATTTTTTCCACAGACATAGCTATTACCCTCGAAAACTAAAATTTTTGAAATAGGAAAAGAGCCTTTAATCACATTCTTTACCATTTTCAATCATAAAATAGTCTAATATCTTCATTTTTTCAACATAATTAGCTATTACCTTCGAAAACTAAAACTTTTGAAATAGGAAAAGAGCCTTTAATCACATTCTTTACCATGTGCAATCATAAAATAGTCTAATATCTTCATTTTTTCAACAGACCTAGCTATTACCCTCGAATACTAAAACTTTTGAAATAGGAAAAGAGCCTTTAATCACATGCTTTACCATTTGCAATCATAAAATAGTCTAATATCTTCATTTTTTCAACATACGTAGCTATTACCCTCGAAGAATAAAACTTTGGAAATAGAAAAGAGCCTTTAATCACGTTATTTACCATGTGCAATCATAAAATTGTCTAACTATTTGCAATCATAAAATAGTCTAATAACTTCATCTTTTCATCATAGGTAGCTATTACCCTCGAAAAGTAAAACTTTTGACATAGGAAAAGAACCTTTAATCACATTCTTTACCATTTGCAATCATAAAATAGTCTAATATCTTCATTTTTTCAACATACGTAGCTATTACCCTCGAAAACTAAAACTTTTGAAATAGGAAAAGAGCCTTTAATCACATTCTTTACCATATGCAATCATAAAATAGTCTAATATCTTCATTTTTTTCAACATAAGTAGCTATTACCCTCGAAAACTAAAACTTTTGAAATAGGAAAAGAGCCTTTAATCACATTCTTTACCATGTGCAATCATAAAATAGTCTAATATCTTCATTTTTCCACAGACTTAGCTATTACCCTCGAAAACTAAAACTTTTGAAATAGGAAAAGAGTCTTTAATCACATTCTTCACCATTTGCAATCATAAAATAGTCTAATATCTTCATTTTTTCAACATACGTAGCTATTACCCTCAAAAACTATAACTTTTGACCTAGGAAAAGAGCTTTTAATCACATTCTTTACCATATGCAATCGTAAAATAGTCTAATATCTTCATTTTTTCCAGAGACATAGCTTTTACCCTCAAAAACTAAAACTTTTGAAATAGGAAAAGAGCCTTTAATCACATTCTTTACCATTTGCAATCATAAAATAGTCTAATATCTTCATTTTTTTAAAATACGTATCTATTACCCTCGAAAACTAAAACTTTTGAAATAGGAAAAGAGCCTTTAATCACATTCTTTACCATATGCTATCATAAAATTGTCTAATATCTTCATTTTTATCCACAGACAAAGCTATTACCCTCGAAAACTAAAACTTTTGACATAGGAAAAGAGCCTTTAATCACATTCTTTACCATTTGCAATCATAAAATAGTATAATATCTTCATTTTTTCAACATACGTAGCTATTACCCTCGAAAACTAAAACTTTTGACATAGGAAAAGAGCCTTTAATCACATTCTTTACCATGTGCAATCATAAAATAGTCTAATATCTTCATTTTTTCGACAGACATAGCTATTAGCCTCGAAAATTAAAACTTTTGAAATACTAAAAGAGGCTTTAATCACATTCTTTACCATTTGCAATCATAAAATAGTCTAATATCTTCATTTTTTCAACATACGTAGCTCTTACCCCCGAAAACTAAAATTTTTGAAATAGGAAAAGAGCCTTTAATCACATTCTTTACCATTTGCAATCATAAAATAGTCTAATATCCTCATTTTTTCAATATACGTATCTATTACCCTCGAAAACTAAAACTTTTGAAATAGGAAAAGAGCCTTTAATCACATTCTTTACCATATGCTATCATAAAATTGTCTAATATCTTCATTTTTATCCACAGACAAAGCTATTACCCTCGAAAACTAAAACTTTTGACATAGGAAAAGAGCCTTTAATCACATTCTTTACCATTTGCAATCATAAAATAGTATAATATCTTCATTTTTTCAACATACGTAGCTATTACCCTCGAAAACTAAAACTTTTGACATAGGAAAAGAGCCTTTAATCACATTCTTTACCATGTGCAATCATAAAATAGTCTAATATCTTCATTTTTTCGACAGACATAGCTATTAGCCTCGAAAATTAAAACTTTTGAAATACTAAAAGAGGCTTTAATCACATTCTTTACCATTTGCAATCATAAAATAGTCTAATATCTTCATTTTTTCAACATACGTAGCTCTTACCCCCGAAAACTAAAATTTTTGAAATAGGAAAAGAGCCTTTAATCACATTCTTTACCATTTGCAATCATAAAATAGTCTAATATCCTCATTTTTTCAATATACGTAGCTATTACCCTCGAAAACTAAAACTTTTGACATAGGAAAAGAGCCTTTAATCACATTCTTTACCATTTGCAATCATTAAATAGTCTAATATTTTCGTTTTTTCAACATACGTAGCTATTACCCTCGAAAACTAAAACTTTTGACATAGGAAGAGAGCCTTTAATCACATTCTTTACCATTTGCAATCATAAAATAGTTTAATATATTCATTTTTTCCACAGACATAGCTATTACCCTCGAAAACTAAAACTTTTGAAATAGGAAAAGAGCCTTTAATCATATTCTTTACCATTTGCAATCATAAAATAGTCTAATATCTTCATTTTTTCAACATACATAGCTATTAACCTCGAAAACTAAAACTTTTGACATAGGAAAAGAACCTTTAATCACATTCTTTACCATTTGCAATCATAAAATAGTCTAATATCTTCATTTTTTCAACATACGTAGCTCTTACCCCCGAAAACTAAAACTTTTGAAATAGGAAAAGAGCCTTTAATCACATTCTTTACCATTTGCAATCATAAAATAGTCTAATATCTTCATTTTTTCCACATACGTAGCTATTACTCTCGAAAACTAAAACTTTTGAAATAGGAAAAAAGCCTTTAATCGCATTCTTTACCATGTGTAATCATAAAATAGTCTAATATCTTCATTTTGCAACATACATAGCTATTACCCTCAAAAACTAAAACTTTTGAAATAGGAAAAGAGCCTTTAATCACATTCTTTACCATTTGCAATCATAAAATTGTCTAATATCTTCATTTTTTCAACATACGTAGCTATTACCCTCGAAAACTATAACTTTTGACCTGGGAAAAGAGCCTTTAATCACATTCTTAACCATTTGCAATCATAAAATAGTTTAAAATCTTCATTTTTTCAACATACGTAGCTATTACCCTCGAAAACTAAAACTTTTGAAATAGGAAAAGAGCCTTTAATCACATTCTTTACCATTTGCAATCATAAAATAGTCTAATATCTTCATTTTTTCAACATACGTAGCTCTTACCCCCGAAAACTAAAACTTTTGAAATAGGAAAAGAGCCTTTAATCACATTCTTTACCATTTGCAATCATAAAATAGTCTAATATCTTCATTTTTTTCAACATACGTAGCTATTACCCTCGAAAACTAAAACTTTTGAAATAGGAAAAGAGCCTTGAATCACATTCTTTACTATTTGCAATCATAAAATAGTCTAATATCTTCATTTTTTCAACATACGTAGCTATTACCCTTGAAAACTAAAACTTTTGACATAGAAAAAGAGCCTTTAATCACATTCTTTACCATTTGCAATCATAAAATAGTTTAAAATCTTCATTTTTTCAACATACGTAGCTATTACCCTCGAAAACTAAAACTTTTGAAATAGGAAAAGAGCCTTTAATCACATTCTTTACCATTTGCAATCATAAAATAGTCTAATATCTTCATTTTTTCAACATACGTAGCTCTTACCCCCGAAAACTAAAACTTTTGAAATAGGAAAAGAGCCTTTAATCACATTCTTTACCATTTGCAATCATAAAATAGTCTAATATCTTCATTTTTTCAACATACGTAGCTATTACCCTCGAAAACTAAAACTTTTGAAATAGGAAAAGAGCCTTTAATCACATTCTTTACTATTTGCAATCATAAAATAGTCTAATATCTTCATTTTTTCAACATACGTAGCTATTACCCTTGAAAACTAAAACTTTTGACATAGAAAAAGAGCCTTTAATCACATTCTTTACCATTTGCAATCATAAAATAGTCTAAAATCTTCATTTTTTCAACATACGTAGCTATTACCCTCGAAAACTAAAACTTTTGAAATAGGAAAAGAGCCTTTAATCACATTCTTTACCATTTGCAATCATAAAATAGTCTAATATCTTCATTTTTTCAACATACGTAGCTCTTACCCCCGAAAACTAAAACTTTTGAAATAGGAAAAGAGCCTTTAATCACATTCTTTACCATTTGCAATCATAAAATAGTCTAATATCTTCATTTTTTCAACATACGTAGCTATTACCCTCGAAAACTAAAACTTTTGAAATAGGAAAAAAGCCTTTAATCACATTCTTTACCATGTGTAATCATAAAATAGTCTAATATCTTCATTTTGCAACATACGTAGCTATTACCCTCGAAAACTAAAACTTTTGAAATAGGGAAAGAGCCTTTAATCACATTCTTTACCATTTGCAATCATAAAATTGTCTAATATCTTCATATTTTCAACATACGTAGCTATTACCCTCGAAAACTTAAACTTTTGAAATAGGAAAAGAGCCTTTAATCACATTCTTTACCATGTGCAATCATAAAATAGTCTAATATCTTCATTTTTTCAACATACGTAGCTATTACCCTCGAAAACTAAAACTTTTGACCTGGGAAAAGAGTCTTTAATCACATTCTTTACCATGTGCAATCATAAAATAGTCTAATATCTTCATTTTTTCCACAGATTTAGCTATTACCCTCGAAAACTAAAACTTTTGAAATAGGAAAAGAGCTTTTAATCACATTCTTTACTATTTGCAATCATAAAATAGTCTAATATCTTCATTTTTTCAACATACGTAGCTATTACCCTTGAAAACTAAAACTTTTGACATAGGAAAAGAGCCTTTAATCACATTCTTTACCATTTGCAATCATAAAATAGTCTAAAATCTTCATTTTTTCAACATACGTAGCTATTACCCTCGAAAACTAAAACTTTTGAAATAGGAAAAGAGCCTTTAATCACATTCTTTACCATGTACAATCATAAAATTGTCTAATTTCTTCATTTTTTCAACATACCTAGCTATTACCCTCGAAAACTAAAACTTTTGAAATAGGAAAAGAGCCGTTAATCACATTCTTTACCATTGGCAATCATAAAATAGACTAATATCTTCATTTTTTCAACATACGTAGCTATTACCCACGAAAACTAAAACTTTTGACATAAGAAAAGAGCCTTTAATCACATTCTTTACCATGTGCAATCATAAAATAGTCTAATATCTGAATTTTTTCCACAGACATAGCTATTAGCCTCGAAAATTAAAACTTTTGAAATACTAAAAGAGCCTTTAATCACATTCTTTACCATTTGCAATCAT
>NW_027065643.1:0-21233 GCF_032884065.1 Artemia franciscana | reverse complement strand
CATAAAATTGTCTAATATCTTCATTTTTCAACATACGTAGCTATTACCCTCGAAAACTAAAACTTTTGAAATAGGAAAAGAGCCTCTAATCACATTCTTTACCATTTGCAATCATAAAATAGTCTAATATCTTCATTTTTTCAACGTACGTAGCCATTACCCTCGAAAACTAATACTTTTGAAATAGGAAAAGAGCCTTTAATCACATTCTTTACCATGTGCAATCATAAAATTGTCTAATATCTTCATTTTTTCAACATACGTAGCTATTACCCTCGAAAACTAAAACTTTTGAAATAGGAAAAGAGCCTTTAATCACATTCTTTACCATGTGCAATCATAAAATAGTCTAATATCTTCATTTTTTCAACATACGTAGCTATTACCCTCGAAAACTAAAACTTTTGAAATAGGAAAAGAGCCTTTAATCACATTCTTTACCATTTTCAATCATAAAATAGTCTAATATCTTCATTTTTTCAACATACGTAGCTATTACCCTCGAAAACTAAAACTTTTGAAATAGGAAAAGAGCCTTTAATCACATTCTTTACCTTGTGCAATCATAAAATAGTCTAATATCTTCATTTTTTCAACATACGTAGCTATTACCCTCGAAAACTAAAACTTTTGAAATAAGAAAAGAGCCTTTAATCACATTCTTTACCATTTGCAATCATAAAATAGTCTAATATCTTCATTTTTTCAACAAACGTAGCTATTACCCTCGAAAACTAAAACTTTTGAAATAGGAAAAGAGCCTTTAATCACATTCTTACCATGTGCAATCATAAAATAGTCTAATATCTTCATTTTTTCAACAGACCTAGCTATTACCCTCGAAAACTAAAACTTTTGAAATAGGAAAAGAGCCTTTAATCACATTCTTTACCATTTGCAATCATAAAATAGTCTAATATCTTCATTTTTTCAACATACGTAGCTATTACCCTCGAAAACTAAAACTTTTGAAATAGGAAAAGAGCCTTTAATCACATTCTTTACCATGTGCAATCATAAAATAGTCTAATATCTTCATTTTTTCAACATATGTAGCTATTACCCTCGAAAACTAAAACTTTTGAAATAGGAAAAGAGCCTTTAATCACATTCTTTACCATGTGCAATCATAAAATAGTCTAATATCTTCATTTTTTCAACATACGTAGCTATTACCCTCGAAAACTAAAACTTTTGAAATAGGAAAAGAGCCTTTAATCACATTCTTTACCATGTGCAATCATAAAATAGTCTAATATCTTCATTTTTTCAACATACGTAGCTATTACCCTCGAAAACTAAAACTTTTGAAATAGGAAAAGAGCCTTTAATCACATTCTTTACCATTTGCAATCATAAAATAGTCTAATTTCTTCATTTTTTCAACATACGTAGCTATTACCCTCGAAAACTAAAACTTTTGAAATAGGAAAAGAGCCTTTAATCACATTCTTTACCATGTGCAATCATAAAATAGTCTAATATCTTCATTTTTTCAGCATACGTAGCTATTACCCTCGAAAACTAAAACTTTTGAAATAGGAAAAGAGCCTTAAATCACATTCTTTACCATGTGCAATCATAAAATAGTCTAATATCTTCATTTTTTCAACATACGTAGCTATTACCCTCGAAAACTAAAACTTTTGAAATAGGAAAAGAGCCTTTAATCACAGTTCTTTACCATTTGCAATCATAAAATAGTCTAATATCTTCATTTTTTCAACATACGTAGCTATTACCCTCGAAAACTAAAACTTTTGAAATAGGAAAAGAGCCTGTAATCACATGCCTTTACCATGTGCAATCATAAAATTGTCTAATATCTTCATTTTTTCAACATACGTAGCTATTACCCTCGAAAACTAAAACTTTTGAAATAGGAAAAGAGCCTTTAATCACAGTCTTTACCATTTGCAATCATAAAATAGTCTAATATCTTCATTTTTTCAACATACGTAGCTATTACCCTCGAAAACTAAAACTTTTGAAATAGGAAAAGAGCCTTTAATCACATTCTTTACCATGTGCAATCATAAAATAGTCTAATATCTTCATTTTTTCAACATACGTAGCTATTACCCTCGAAAACTAAAACTTTTGAAATAGGAAAAGAGCCTTTAATCACATTCTTTACCATGTGCAATCATAAAATAGTCTAATATCTTCATTTTTTCAACATACGTAGCTATTACCCTCGAAAACTAAAACTTTTGAAATAGGAAAAGAGCCTTTAATCACATTCTTTACCATTTTGCAATCATAAAATAGTCTAATATCTTCATTTTTTCAACATACGTAGCTATTACCCTCGAAAACTAAAACTTTTGAAATAGGAAAAGAGCCTTTAATCACATTCTTTACCTTGTGCAATCATAAAATAGTCTAATATCTTCATTTTTTCAACATACGTAGCTATTACCCTCGAAAACTAAAACTTTTGAAATAGGAAAAGAGCCTTTAATCACATTCTTTACCATTTGCAATCATAAAATAGTCTAATATCTTCATTTTTTCAACAACGTAACTATTACCCTCGAAAACTAAAACTTTTGAAATAGGAAAAGAGCCTTTAATCACATTCTTTACCATGTGCAATCATAAAATAGTCTAATATCTTCATTTTTTCAACAGACCTAGCTATTACCCTCGAATACTAAAACTTTTGAAATAGGAAAAGAGACTTTAATCACATTCTTTACCATTTGCAATCATAAAATAGTCTAATATCTTCATTTTTTCAACATACGTAGCTATTACCCTCGAAAACTAAAACTTTTGGAATAGGAAAAGAGCCTTTAATCACATTCTTTACCATGTGCAATCATAAAATTGTCTAATATCTTCATTTTTTCAACATATGTAGCTATTACCCTCGAAAACTAAAACTTTTGAAATAGGAAAAGAGCCTTTAATCACATTCTTTACCATGTGCAATCATAAAATAGTCTAATATCTTCATTTTTTCAACATACGTAGCTATTACCCTCGAAAACTAAAACTTTTGAAATAGGAAAAGAGCCTTTAATCACATTCTTTACCATGTGCAATCATAAAATTGTCTAATATATTCATTTTTTTGAACATACGTAGATATTACCCTCGAAAACTAAAACTTTTGAAATAGGAAAAGAGCCTTTAATCACATTCTTTACCATGTGCAATCATAAAATAGTCTAATATCTTCATTTTTTCCACAGACCTAGTTATTACCTTCGAAAACTAAAACTTTTTAAATAGGAAAAGAGCCTTTAATCACATTCTTTACCCTTTGCAATCATAAAATAGTCTAATATCTTCATTTTTTCAACATACTTAGCTATTACCCTCGAAAACTAAAACTTTTGAAATAGGAAAAGAACCTTTAATGACATTCTTTACCATTTGCAATCATAAAATAGTCTAATATCTTCATTTTTTCAACATACGTAGCTATTACCCTCGAAAACTAAAACTTTTGAAATAGAAAAAGAGCCTTTAATCACATTCTTTACCATTTGCAATCATAAAATAGTCTAATATATTCATTTTTTCAACATACGTAGCTATTACCCTCGAAAACTAAAACTTTTGAAATAGGAAAAGAGCCTTTAATCACATTCTTTACCATGTGCAATCATAAAATAGTCTAAAATCTTCATTTTTTCAACATACGTAGCTATTACCCTCGAAAACTAAAACTTTTGAAATAGGAAAAGAGCTTTTAATCACATTCTTTACCATGTGCAATCATAAAATAGTCTAACATCTTCATTTTTTCAACATACTTAGCTATTACCCTCGAAAACTAAAACTTTTGAAATAGGAAAAGAGCCTTTAATCACATTCTTTACCATTTGCAATCATAAAATAGTCTAATTTCTTCATTTTTTCAACATACGTAGCTATTACCCTCGTAAACTAAAACTTTTGAAATAGGAAAAGAGCCTTTAATCACATTCTTTACCATGTGCAATCATAAAATAGTCTAAGATCTTCATTTTTTCAGCATACGTAGCTATTACCCTCGAAAACTAAAACTTTTGAAATAGGAAAAGAGCCTTAAATCACATTCTTTACCATGTGCTATCATAAAATAGTCTAATATCTTCATTTTTTCAACATACGTAGCTATTACCCTCGAAAACTAAAACTTTTGAAATAGGAAAAGAGCCTTTAATCACATTCTTTACCATTTGCAATCATAAAATAGTCTAATATCTTCAATTTTTCAACATACGTAGCTATTACCCTCGAAAACTAAAACTTTTGAAATAGGAAAAGAGCCTTTAATCACATGCCTTACCATATGCAATCATAAAATTGTCTAATATCTTCATTTTTTCAACGTACGTAGCTATTACCCTCGAAAACTAAAACTTTTGAAATAGGAAAAGAGCCTTTAATCACATTCTTTACCATGTGCAATCATAAAATTGTCTAATATGTTCATTTTTTCAACATACGTAGCTATTACCCTCGAAAACTAAAACTTTTGACATAGGAAAAGAGCCTTTAATCACATTCTTTACCATTTGCAATCATAAAATAGTCTAATATCTTAATTTTTTCAACATACTTAGCTATTACCCTCGAAAACTAAAACTTTTGAAAAAGGAAAAGAGCCTTTAATCACATTTTTTACCATGTGCAATCATAAAATAGTCTAATATCTTCATTTTTTCAGCATACGTAGCTATTACCCTCGAAAACTAAAACTTTTGAAATAAGAAAAGAGCCTTTAATCACATTCTTTACCATGTGCAATCATAAAATAGTCTAATATCTTCATTTTTTCAACATACGTAGCTATTACCCTCGAAAACTAAAACTTTTGAAATAGGAAAAGAGCCTTTAATCTCATTCTTTACCATTTGCAATCATAAAATAGTCTAATATCTTCATTTTTTCAACTTACGTAGCTATTACCCTCGAAAACTAAAACTTTTGAAATAGGAAAAGAGCCTTTAATCACATTCTTTACCTTGTGCAATCATAAAATTGTCAAATATCTTCATTTTTTCAAAATACGTAACTATTACCCAAGAAAACTAAAACTTTTGAAATAGGAAAAGAGCCTTTAATCACATTCTTTACCATTTGCAATCATAAAATAGTCTAACATCTTCATTTTTTCAACATACGTAGCTATTACCCTCGAGAACTAAAACTTTTGAAATAGGAAAGGAGCCTTTAATCACATGCTTTACCATTTACAATCATAAAATAGTCTAATATCTTCATTTTTTCAACATACATAGCTATTACCCTCGAAAACTAAAACTTTGAATTAGGAAAAGAGCCTTTAATCACATTCTTTACCATTTTCAATCATAAAATAGTCTAATATCTTCATTTTTTCCACAGACAAAGCTATTACCCTCGAAAACTAAAACTTTTGAAATAGGAAAAGAGCCTTTAATCACATTCTTTACCATTTGCAATGATAAAATAGTCTAATATCTTCATTTTTTCAACATACGTAGCTATTATCCTAGAAAACTAAAACTTTTGACATAGGAAAAGAGCCTTTAATTACATTCTTTACCATTTGCAATCATAAAATAGTCTAATATCTTCATTTTTTCGACATACGTAGCTATTACCCTCGAAAACTAAAACTTTTGAAATAGGAAAAGAGCCTTTAATCACATTCTTTACCATGTGCAATCATATAATAGTCTAATATCTTCATTTTTTCAACATACGTAGCTATTACCCTCAAAAACTAAAACTTTTGAAATAGGAAAAGAGCCTCTAATCACATTCTTTACCATTTGCAATCATAAAATAGTCTAATATCTTCTTTTTTTCAACATACGTGGCTATTACCCTCGAAAACTAAAACTTTTGAAATAGGAAAAGAGCCTTTAATCACATTCTTTACCATGTGCAATCATAAAATTGTCTAATATCTTCATTTTTTCAACATACGTAGCTATTACCCTCGAAAACTAAAACTTTTGACATAGGAAAAGAGCCTTTAATCACATTCTTTACCATTTGCAATCATAAAATAGCCTAATATCTTAATTTTTTCAACATACTTAGCTATTACCCTCGAAAACTAAAACTTTTGAAAAAGGAAAAGAGCCTTTAATCACATTCTTTACCATATGCAATCATAAAATAGTCTAATATCTTCATTTTTTCAGCATACGTAGCTATTACCCTCGAAAACTAAAACTTTTGAAATAGGAAAAGAGCCTTTAATCACATTCTTTACCTTGTGCAATCATAAAATAGTCTAATATCTTCATTTTTTCAACATACGTAGCTATTACCCTCGAAAACTAAAACTTTTGAAATAGGAAAAGAGCCTTTAATCACATTCTTTACCATTTGCAATCATAAAATAGTCTAATTTCTTCATTTTTTCAACATACGTAGCTATTACCCTCGAAAACTAAAACTTTTGAAATAGGAAAAGAGCCTTTAATCACATTCTTTACCTTGTGCAATCATAAAATTGTCTAATATCTTCATTTTTTCAAAATACGTAACTATTACCCTCGAAAACTAAAACTTTTGAAATAGGAAAAGAGCCTTTAATCATATTCTTTACCATTTGCAATCATAAAATAGTCTAATATCTTCATTTTTTCAACATACATAGCTATTACCCTCGAAAACTAAAACTTTTGAATTAGGAAAAGAGCCTTTAATCACATTCTTTACCATGTGCAATCATATAATAGTCTAATATCTTCATTTTTTCAACATACGTAGCTATTACCCTCAAAAACTAAAACTTTTGAAATAGGAAAAGAGCCTCTAATCACATTCTTTACCATTTGCAATCATAAAATAGTCTAATATCTTCTTTTTTTCAACATACGTAGCTATTACCCTCGAAAACTAAAACTTTTGAAATAGGAAAAGAGCCTTTAATCACATTCTTTACCATGTGCAATCATAAAATTGTCTAATATCTTCATTTTTTCAACATACGTAGCTATTACCCTCGAAAACTAAAACTTTTGACATAGGAAAAGAGCCTTTAATCACATTCTTTACCATTTGCAATCATAAAATAGCCTAATATCTTAATTTTTTCAACATACTTAGCTATTACCCTCGAAAACTAAAACTTTTGAAAAAAGAAAAGAGCCTTTAATCACATTCTTTACCATGTGCAATCATAAAATAGTCTAATATCTTCATTTTTTCAGCATACGTAGCTATAACCCTCGAAAACTAAAACTTTTGAAATAGGAAAAGAGCCTTTAATCACATTCTTTACCTTGTGCAATCATAAAATAGTCTAATATCTTCATTTTTTCAACATACGTAGCTATTACCCTCGAAAACTAAAACTTTTGAAATAGGAAAAGAGCCTTTAATCACATTCTTTACCATTTGCAATCATAAAATAGTCTAATATCTTCATTTTTTCAACATACGTAGCTATTACCCTCGAAAACTAAAACTTTTGAAATAGGAAAAGAGCCTTTAATCACATTCTTTACCATTGGCAATGATAAAATAGTCTAATATCTTCATTTTTTCAACATACCTAGCTATTACCCTCGAAAACTAAAACTTTTGAAATGGGAAAAGAGCCTTTAATCACATGCTTTACCATGTGCAATCATATAATTGTCTAATATCTTCATTTTTTCAACATACGTAGCTATTACCCTCGAAAACTAAAACTTTTGACATAGGAAAAGAGCGTTTAATCACATTCTTTACCATTTGCAATCATAAAATAGTCTAATATCTTCATTTTTTCAACATACGTAGCTATTACCCTCGAAAACTAAAACTTTTGAAATAGGAAAAGAGCCTTTAATCACATTCTTTACCATTTGCAATCATAAAATAGTCTAATATCTTCATTTTTTCAACATACGTAGCTATTACCCTCGAAAACTAAAACTTTTGAAATAGGAAAAGAGCTTTTAATCACATTCTTTACCAATCGCAATCATAAAATAGTCTAACATCTTCATTTTTTCAACATACGTAGCTATTACCCTCGAAAACTAAAACTTTTGAATTAGGAAAAGAGCCTTTAATCACATTCTTTACCATTTTCAATCATAAAATAGTCTAATATCTTCATTTTTTCCACAGACAAAGCTATTACCCTCGAAAACTAAAACTTTTGAAATAGGAAAAGAGCCTTTAATCACATTCTTTACCATGTGCAATAATAAAATTGTCTAATATCTTCATTTTTTCCACAGACAAAGCTCTTACCCTCGAAAACTAAAACTTTTGACATAGGAAAAGAGCCTTTAATCACACTCTTTACCATGTGCAATCATGAAATAGTCTAATATCTTCATTTTTTCAACAAACGTAGCTATTACCCTCGAAAACTAAAACTTTTGAAATAGAAAAAGAGCCTTTAATCACATTCTTTACCATTTACAATCATAAAATAGTCTAATATCTTCATTTTTTCAACATACGTAGCTATTACCCTCGAAAACTAAAACTTTTGAAATAGGAAAAGAGCTTTTAATCACATTCTTTACCATTTGCAATCATAAAATAGTCTAATATCTTCATTTTTTTAAATACATAGCTATTACCCTCGAAAACTAAAACTTTTGAAATAGGAAAAGAGCCTTTAATCACATTCTTTACCATGTGCAATCATGAAATAGTCTAATATCTTCATTTTTTCAACATAATTAGCTATTACCCTCGAAAACTAAAACTTTTGAAATAGGAAAAGAGCCTTTAATCACATTCTTTACCATGTGCATTCATAAAATAGTCTAATATCTTCATTTTTTCAACAGACCTAGCTATTACCCTCGAATACTAAAACTTTTGAAATAGGAAAAGAGCCTTTAATCACATGCTTTACCATTTGCAATCATAAAATAGTCTAATATCTTCATTTTTTCAACATACGTAGCTATTACCCTCGAAGACTAAAACTTTTGAAATAGGAAAAGAGCCTTTAATCACATTCTTTACCATGTGCAATCATAAAATAGTCTAATATCTTCATTTTTTCAACATACGTAGCTATTACCCTCGAAAACTAAAACTTTTAAAATAGGAAAAGAGCCTTTAATCACATTCTTTACCATTTGCAATCATAAAATAGTCTAATATCTTCATTTTTTCAACATACGTAGCTATTACCCTCGAAAACTAAAACTTTTGAAATAGGAAAAGAGCCTTCATTTTTTCAACATACGTAGCTATTACCCTCGAAAACTAAAACTTTTGAAATAGGAAAAGAGCCTTTAATCACATTCTTTACCATGTGCAATCATAAAATAGTCTAATATCTTCATTTTTTCCACAGACCTAGCTATTACCTTCGAAAACTAAAACTTTTGAAATAGGAAAAGAGCCTTTAATCACATTCTTTACCATTTGCAATCATAAAATAGTCTAATATCTTCATTTTTTCAACAGACGTAGCTATTACCCTCGAAAACTAAAACTTATGAAATAGGAAAAGAGCCTTTAATCACATTCTTTACCATGTGCAATCATAAAATAGTCTAATGTCTTCATTTTTTCAACATACGTAGCTATTACCCTCGAAAACTAAAACTATTGAAATAGGAAAAGAGCCTTTAATCACATGCTTTACCATGTGCAATCATAAAATTGTCTAATATCTTCATTTTTTCAACATACGTAGCTATTATGATACGTAGCTATGACGACTGGGACACCGGGAATAATAATGACGACCGTGAGACTCAAAAAGAAATTACAGACTGGGACACCGGGACACAAATGACGACCGGGACACAAGGAAACAACAACAGCGGGGACGCCAGGGGCACAGGGAGATATATAAATGACGACGGGGACACAGGGAATGTTCGATTAGCAATCACCATCAACAAAGCTCAAGGAAAATCATTAGAATAATGAGGTATAGATCCGAATACAGATTGTTTTTCCCATGAACAATTACATGTTGCATGTTCAAGAGTCAGTGAACATGACAATCTATTTATATGCAGAGACAATGGGACAGCCACGAATGTTGTATATTCGCAAGTTTTACGTAATTAAAATATATATATATATATATATATATATATATATATATATATATATATATATATATATATATATATATTGACAGGTGGGACACAGGGACACAACTACAATGGCGCGTAACTAATATGGCGCGTAGCGACCTACGCGCGCGGGGGGGGCTTGGGGGGGGGGGCGAAAAGCCCCCACCAACTACGTGCTGCTGCGGCAACGACACAAATGACGACCGGGACACCGGAACACAGGAAGCACCCGAACCAACTAGGTGTTAGGGTGGCGCGAACCTACAATGGCAACAGTCAAGGAAACTGCTAAAAAAAAGCTGCTTAAAAATATAGCTTCTAAAACTGAAGCTCCTGCACAAAAAAAAATAAAAAAAAAGAGGAAAAAACTAAAAAAACTAAAAATAAAGGTAAAAACCAAAAAAAAACTAAAAGGAAAAAAAGGGGAAAAACACAAAAATTTATTTCATCATATAACAATTGAAAAACAAATATAAATGACGACTGGGACACTCAAAGAGAAATTACAGACTGGGACACCGGGACACAAATGACGACCAGGACACAGGGAATATAAATGACGACCGGGACACAGGGACAAACGTATTCAGATCTATACCTCATGATTCTAATGATTGCCCTTGAGCTTTGTTGATGGTGATTGCTAATCGACGATTCCCCGTGTCGCCGTCGTTACTTATATATCCCCCTGTGCCCCCCGGCGTCCCCGTTGTAGTTGTGTCCCTGTGTCCCGGTCGTCATTTATATTCCCCTTTGTCCCAGTCGTCATTTATGTCCCGGTGTCCCAGTCTGTGATTTCTCTTTGAGGGTCTGGGGCGTCATTTATATTCCTTGGCGCTTCGCGCCACCCCAACCGCTAGTATTAAATAAACTGTGCATATAATAATTCTTACATTTTTTCCATCTAAGCTCTTAAACAGCAAAGAAGTAAAAATATTTACAAAATGAAAAGTAATTGTATGCTATTCTTTTTGGTTGAAGGTATTTTCATAAAACTTTTGAAATAGGAAAAGAGCCTTTAATCACATTCTTTACCATATGCAATCATAAAATTGTCTAATATCTTCATTTTTTCCACAGACAAAGCTATTACCCTCGAAAACTAAAACTTTTGAAATAGAAAAAGAGCCTTTAATCACATTCTTTACCATGTGCAATCATAAAATAGTCTAATATCTTCATTTTTTCCACAGACCTAGCTATTACCTTCGAAAACTAAAACTTTTGAAATAGGAAAAGAGCCTTTAATCACATTCTTTACCATTTGCAATCATAAAATAGTCTAATATCTTCATTTTTTCAACAGACGTAGCTATTACCCTCGAAAACTAAAACTTATGAAATAGGAAAAGAGCCTTTAATCACATTCTTTACCATGTGCAATCATAAAATAGTCTAATGTCTTCATTTTTTCAACATACGTAGCTATTACCCTCGAAAACTAAAACTATTGAAATAGGAAAAGAGCCTTTAATCACATGCTTTACCATGTGCAATCATAAAATTGTCTAATATCTTCATTTTTTCAACATACGTAGCTATTATGATACGTAGCTATGACGACTGGGACACCGGGAATAATAATGACGACCGTGAGACTCAAAAAGAAATTACAGACTGGGACACCGGGACACAAATGACGACCGGGACACAAGGAAACAACAACAGCGGGGACGCCAGGGGCACAGGGAGATATATAAATGACGACGGGGACACAGGGAATGTTCGATTAGCAATCACCATCAACAAAGCTCAAGGAAAATCATTAGAATAATGAGGTATAGATCCGAATACAGATTGTTTTTCCCATGAACAATTACATGTTGCATGTTCAAGAGTCAGTGAACATGACAATCTATTTATATGCAGAGACAATGGGACAGCCACGAATGTTGTATATTCGCAAGTTTTACGTAATTAAAAATATATATATATATATATATATATATATATATATATATATATATATATATATATATATATATATATATATTGACAGGTGGGACACAGGGACACAACTACAATGGCGCGTAACTAATATGGCGCGTAGCGACCTACGCGCGCGGGGGGGGGCTTGGGGGGGGGGCGAAAAGCCCCCACCAACTACGTGCTGCTGCGGCAACGACACAAATGACGACCGGGACACCGGAACACAGGAAGCACCCGAACCAACTAGGTGTTAGGGTGGCGCGAACCTACAATGGCAACAGTCAAGGAAGCTGCTAAAAAAAAGCTGCTTAAAAAAATAGCTTCCAAAACTGAAGCTCCTGCACAAAAAAAAATAAAAAAAAAGAGGAAAAAACTAAAAAAACTAAAAATAAAGGTAAAAACCAAAAAAAAACTAAAAGGAAAAAAAGGGGAAAAACACAAAAATTTATTTCATCATATAACAATTGAAAAACAAATATAAATGACGACCGGGACACTCAAAGAGAAATTACAGACTGGGACACCGGGACACAAATGACGACCAGGACACAGGGAATATAAATGACGACCGGGACACAGGGACAAACGTATTCAGATCTATACCTCATGATTCTAATGATTGCCCTTGAGCTTTGTTGATGGTGATTGCTAATCGACGATTCCCCGTGTCGCCGTCGTTACTTATATATCCCCCTGTGCCCCCCGGCGTCCCCGTTGTAGTTGTGTCCCTGTGTCCCGGTCGTCATTTATATTCCCCTTTGTCCCAGTCGTCATTTATGTCCCGGTGTCCCAGTCTGTGATTTCTCTTTGAGGGTCTGGGGCGTCATTTATATTCCTTGGCGCTTCGCGCCACCCCAACCGCTAGTATTAAATAAACTGTGCATATAATAATTCTTACATTTTTTCCATCTAAGCTCTTAAACAGCAAAGAAGTAAAAATATTTACAAAATGAAAAGTAATTGTATGCTATTCTTTTTGGTTGAAGGTATTTTCATAAAACTTTTGAAATAGGAAAAGAGCCTTTAATCACATTCTTTACCATATGCAATCATAAAATTGTCTAATATCTTCATTTTTTCCACAGACAAAGCTATTACCCTCGAAAACTAAAACTTTTGAAATAGAAAAAGAGCCTTTAATCACATTGTTTACCATGTGCAATCATAAAATTGTCTAATATCTTCATTTTTTCCACAGACAAAGCTATTACCCTCGAAAACTAAAACTTTTGACAGAGGAAAAGAGACTTTAATCACATTCTTTACCAATTGCAATCATTAAAAAGTCTAATATCTTCATTTTTTCAACATACGTAGCTATTACCCTCGAAAACTAAAACTTTTGAAATAGGAAAAGAGCCTTTAATCACATTCTTTACCATGTGCAATCATAAAATTGTCTAATATCTTCATTTTTTCCACAGACAAAGCTATTACCCTCGAAAACTAAAACTTTTGAAATAGGAAAAGAGCCTTTAATCACATTCTTTACCATGCGCAATCATAAAATAGTCTAATATCTTCATTTTTTCAACATACGTAACTATTACCCTCGAAAACTAAAACTTTTGAAATAGGAAAAGAGCCTTTAATCACATTTTTTACCATGTGCAATCATAAAATAGTCTAATATCTTCATTTTTTCAACATACGTAGCTATTACCCTCGAAAACTAAAACTTTTGAAATAAGAAAAGAGCCTTTAATCACATTCTTTACCATTTGTAATCATAAAATATTCTAATATCTTCATTTTTTCAACATACGTAGCTATTACCCTAAAAAACTAAAACTTTTGAAATAGGAAAAGAGCCTTTAATCACATTCATTACCATTTGCAATCATAAAATAGTCTAAAATCTTCATTTTTTCCACAGACAAAGCTCTTAATCTCGAAAACTAAGACTTTTGAAATAGGAAAAGAGCTTTTAATCACATTCTTTACCATGTGCAAACATAAAATTGTCTAATATCTTCATTTTTTTAACATACGTATTCAACCCTTGAAAACTAAAACTTTTGACATAGGAAAAGAGCCTTTAATCACATTCTTTACCATTTGCAATCATAAAATAGTCTAATATCTTCATTTTTTCAACATACGTAGCTATTACCCTCGAAAACTAAAACTTTTGAAATAGGAAAAGAGCCTTTAATCACATTCTTTACCATTTGCAATCATAAAATAGTCTAATATCTTCATTTTTTCAACATACGTAGCTATTACCCTCGAAAACTAAAACTTTTGAAATAGGAAAAGAGCCTTTAATCACATTCTTTACCATGTGCAATCATAAAATAGTCTAATATCTTCATTTATTCAACATACGTAGCTCTTACCCCCGAAAACTAAAACTTTTGAAATAGGAAAAGAGCCTTTAATCACATTCTTTACCATGTGCAATCATAAAATAGTCTAACATCTTCATTTTTTCAACATACGTAGCTCTTACCCCCGAAAACTAAAACTTTTGAAATAGGAAAAGAGCCTTTAATCACATTCTTTACCATTTGCAATCATAAAATAGTCTAATATCTTCATTTTTTCAACATACTTTCAACATATTTTCAACACATATATATTTCAACATTCAACAAAATAACAAAATATTTTTCAACATATTTTTTCAACATACAACATTTTTTCAACTATTACCCTCGAAAACTAAAACTTTTGACATAGGAAAAGAGCCTTTAATCACATTCTTTACCATTTGCAATCATAAAATTGTCTAATATCTTCATTTTTTCAACATACGTAGCTATTACCCTCGAAAACTAAAACTTTTGAAATAGGAAAAGAGCCTTTAATCTCATTCTTTACCATGTGCAATCATAAAATAGTCTAATATCTTCATTTTTTCAACAGACATAGCTATTACAGTCGAAAACTAAAACTTGAAATAGGAAAAGAGCCTTTAATCACATTCTTTACCATTTGCAATCATAAAATAGTCTAATATCTTCATTTTTTCAACATACATAGCTATTACCCTCGAAAACTAAAACTTTTGAAATAGGAAAAGAGCCTTTAATCACATTCTTTACCATGTGCAATCATAAAATAGTCTAATATCTTCATTTTTTCAACATACGTAGCTATTACCCTCGAAAACTAAAACTTTTGACACAGGAAAAGAGCCTTTAATCACATTCTTTACCATTTGCAATCATAAAATAGTCTAATATTTTCATTTTTTCAACATACGTAGCTATTACCCTCGAAATCTAAAACTTTTAAAATAGGAAAAGAGCCTTTAATCACATTCTTTACCATTTGCAATCATAAAATAGTCTAATATCTTCATTTTTTCAACATACGTAGCTATTACCCTCGAAAACTAAAACTTTTGAAATAGGAAAAGAGCCTTTAATCACATTCTTTACCATTTGCAATCATAAAATTGTCTACTATCTTCATTTTTTCAACATAAGTAGCTATTACCCTCGAAAACCGAAACTTTTGAAATAGGAAAAGAGCCTTTAATCACATTCTTTACCATTTGCAATCATAAAATAGTCTAATATCTTCATTTTTTCAACATACGTAGCTATTACCCTCGAAAACTAAAACTTTTGAAATAGGAAAGGAGCCTTTAATCACATTCTTTACCATTTGCAATCATAAAATAGTCTAATATCTTCATTTTTTCAACATACATTGCTATTACCCTCGAAAACTAAAACTTTTGAAATAGGAAAAGAGCTTTTAATCACATTCTTTACCATGTGCAATCATAAAATTGTCTAATATCTTCATTTTTTCAACATACGTATTCAACCCTCGAAAACTAAAACTTTTGACATAAGAAGCCTTTAATCACATTCTTTACCATGTGCAATCATAAAATAGTCTAATATCTTCATTTTTTTCCACAGACATAGCTATTACCCTCGAAAACTAAAACTTTTGAAATAGGAAAAGAGCCTTTAATCACATTCTTTACCATTTGCAATCATAAAATTGTCTAATATGTCCATTTTTTTCAACATACGTAGCTATCTCCCTCGAAAACTAAAACTTTTGAAATAGGAAAAGAGCCTTTAATCACATTCTTTACCATGTGCAATCATAAAATAGTCTAATATCTTCATTTTTTCCACAGACATAGCTATTACCCTCGAAAACTAAAACTTTTGAAATAGGAAAAGAGCCTTTAATCACATTCTTTACCATGTGCAATCATAAAATAGTCTAATATCTTCATTTTTTCAACATACGTAGCTCTTACCCCCGAAAACTAAAACTTTTGAAATAGGAAAAGAGCCTTTAATCACATTCTTTACCATGTGCAATCATAAAATAGTCTAATATCTTCATTTTTTTAACATACGTAGCTCTTACCCCCGAAAACTAAAACTTTTGAAATAGGAAAAGAGCCTTTAATCACATTCTTTACCATGTGCAATCATAAAATTGTCTAATATCTTCATTTTTTCCACAGACATAGCTATTACCCTCGAAAACTAAAACTTTTGAAATAGGAAAAGAGCCTTTAATCACATTCTTTACCATGTGCAATCATAAAATAGTCTAATATCTTCATTTTTTCAACAGACATAGCTATTACCCTCGAAAACTAAAACTTTTGAAATAGGAAAAGAGCCTTTAATCACATTCTTTACCATTTGCAATCATAAAATAGTCTAATATCTTCATTTTTTCAACATACAAAGCTATTACCCTCGAAAACTAAAACTTTTGAAATAGGAAAAGAGCCTTTAATCACATTCTTCACCATGTGCAATCATAAAATAGTCTAATATCTTCATTTTTTCAACAGACCTAGCTATTACCCTCGAATACTAAAACTTTTGAAATAGGAAAAGAGCCTTTAATCACATTCTTTATCATTTGCAATCATAAAATAGTCTAATATCTTCATTTTTTCAACATACGTAGCTATTACCCTCGAAAACTAAAACTTTTGAAATAGGAAAAGAGCCTTTAATCACATTCTTTACCATGTGCAATCATAAAATAGTCTAATATCTTCATTTTTTCAACATACATAGCTATTACCTTCGAAAACTAAAACTTTTGAAATAGGAAAAGAGCCTTTAATCACATTCTTTACCATTTGCAATCATAAAATAGTCTAATATCTTCATTTTTTCAACATACGTAGCTATTACCTTCGAAAACTAAAACTTTTGAAATAGGAAAAGAGCCTTTAATCACATTCTTTACCATGTGCAATCATAAAATAGTCTAATATCTTCATTTTTTCAGCATACGTAGCTATTACCCTCGAAAACTAAAACTTTTGAAATAGGAAAAGAGCCTTTAATCACATTCTTTACCATGTGCAATCATAAAATAGTCTAATATCTTCATTTTTTCAACATACTTAGCTATTAACCTCGAAAACCAAAACTTTTGAAATAGGAAAAGAGCCTTTAATCACATTCTTTACCATTTGCAATCATAAAATAGTCTAATATCTTCATTTTTTCAACATACGTAGCTATTACCCTCGAAAACTAAAACTTTTGAAATAGGAAAAGAGCCTTTAATCACATTCTTTACCATTTGCAATCATAAAATAGTCTAATATTTTCATTTTTTCAACATACGTAGCTATTACCCTCGAAAACTAAAACTTTTGAAATAGGAAAAGAGCCTTTAATCACATTCTTTACCATGTGCAATCATAAAATAGTCTAATATCTTCATTTTTTCAACATACGTAGCTATTACCTTCGCAAACTAAAACTTTTGAAATAGGAAAAGAGCCTTTAATCACATTTTTTACCATGTGCAATCATAAAATAGTCTAATATCTTCTTTTTTTCAGCATACTTAGCTATTACCCTCGAAAACTAAAACTTTTGAAATAGGAAAAGAGCCTTTAATCACATTCTTTACCATGTGCAATCATAAAATAGTCTAATATCTTCATATTTTCAACACACTTAGCTATTACCCTCGAAAACTAAAACTTTTGAAATAGGAAAAGAGCCTTTAATCACATTCTTTACCATGTGCAATCATAAAATTGTCTAATATCATCATTTTTTCAACCTACGTAGCTATTACCCTCGAAAACTAAAACTTTTGAAATAGGAAAAGAGCCTTTAATCACATTCTTTACCATGTGCAGTCATAAAATAGTCTAATATCTTCATTTTTTCAACATACGTAGCTATTACCCTCGAAAACTAAAACTTTTGAAATAGGAAAAGAGCCTTTAATCACATTCTTTACCATGTGCAATCGTAAAATAGTCTAATATCTTCATTTTTTCAGCATACGTAGCTATTACCCTCGAAAACTAAAACTTTTGAAATAGGAAAAGAGCTTTTAATCACATTCTTTACCATGTGCAATCATAAAATAGTCTAATATCTTCATTTTTTCAACATACTTAGCTATTACCCTCGAAAACTAAAACTTTTGAAATAGGAAAAGAGCCTTTAATCACATTCTTTACCATTTGCAATCATAAAATAGTCTAATTTCTTCATTTTTTCAACACACATAGCTATTACCCTCGAAAACTAAAACTTTTGAAATAGGAAAAGAGCCTTTAATCACATTCTTTACCATTTGCAATCATAAAATAGTCTAATATCTTCATTTTTTCAACATACGTAGCTATAACCCTCGAAAACTAAAACTTTTGAAATAGGAAAAGAGCCTTTAATCACATTCTTTACCATTTGCAATCATAAAATAGTCTAATATCTTCTTTTTTTCAGCATACTTAGCTATTACCCTCGAAAACTAAAACTTTTGAAATAGGAAAAGAGCCTTTAATCACATTCTTTACCATGTGCAATCATAAAATAGTCTAATATCTTCATATTTTCAACACACTTAGCTATTACCCTCGAAAACTAAAACTTTTGAAATAGGAAAAGAGCCTTTAATCACATTCTTTACCATGTGCAATCATAAAATTGTCTAATATCATCATTTTTTCAACCTACGTAGCTATTACCCTCGAAAACTAAAACTTTTGAAATAGGAAAAGAGCCTTTAATCACATTTTTTACCATGTGCAGTCATAAAATAGTCTAATATCTTCATTGTTTCAACATACGTAGCTATTACCCTCGAAAACTAAAACTTTTGAAATAGGAAAAGAGCCTTTAATCACATTCTTTACCATGTGCAATCGTAAAATAGTCTAATATCTTCATTTTTTCAGCATACGTAGCTATTACCCTCGAAAACTAAAACTTTTGAAATAGGAAAAGAGCTTTTAATCACATTCTTTACCATGTGCAATCATAAAATAGTCTAATATCTTCATTTTTTCAACATACTTAGCTATTACCCTCGAAAACTAAAACTTTTGAAATAGGAAAAGAGCCTTTAATCACATTCTTTACCATTTGCAATCATAAAATAGTCTAATTTCTTCATTTTTTCAACACACATAGCTATTACCCTCGAAAACTAAAACTTTTGAAATAGGAAAAGAGCCTTTAATCACATTCTTTACCATTTGCAATCATAAAATAGTCTAATATCTTCATTTTTTCAACATACGTAGCTATAACCCTCGAAAACTAAAACTTTTGAAATAGGAAAAGAGCCTTTAATCACATTCTTTACCATTTGCAATCATAAAATAGTCTAATTTCTTCTTTTTTTCAACATACATAGCTATTACCCTCGAAAACTAAAACTTTTGAAATAGGAAAAGAGCCTTTAATCACATTCTTTACCATGTGCAATCATAAAATGGTCTAAGATCTTCATTTTTTCAGCATACGTAGCTATTACCCTCGAAAACTAAAACTTTTGAAATAGGAAAAGAGCCTTTAATCACATTCTTTACCATTTGCAATCATAAAATTGTCTAATATCTTCATTTTTTCAACATACGTAGCTATTACCCTCGAAAACTAAAACTTCTGAAATAGGAAAAGAGCCTTTAATCACATGCTTTACCATGTGCAATCATAAAATTGTCTAATATCTTCATTTTTTCAACATACGTAGCTATTACCCTCAAAAACTAAAACTTTTGAAATAGGAAAAGAGCCTTTAATCACATTCTTTACCATGTGCAATCATAAAATAGTCTAATATCTTAATTTTTTCAACATACGTAGCTATTACCCTCGAAACCTAAAACTTTTGAAAAAGGAAAAGTGCCTTTAATCACATTCTTTACCATTTGCAATCATAAAATAGTCTAATTTCTTCATTTTTTCAACACACATAGCTATTACCCTCGAAAACTAAAACTTTTGAAATAGGAAAAGAGCCTTTAATCATATTCTTTACCATTTGCAATCATAAAATAGTCTAATATCTTCATTTTTTCAACATACGTAGCTATTACCCTCGAAAACTAAAACTTTTGAAATAGGAAAAGAGCCTTTAATTACATTCTTTACCATTTGCAATCATAAAATAGTCTAATATCTTCATTTTTTCAACATACTTAGCTATAACCCTCGAAAACTAAAACTTTTGAAATAGGAAAAGAGCCTTTAATCACATTCTTTACCATTTGCAATCATAAAATAGTCTAATTTCTTCTTTTTTTCAACATACATAGCTATTACCCTCGAAAACTAAAACTTTTGAAATAGGAAAAGAACCTTTAATCACATTCTTTACCATGTGCAATCATAAAATAGTCTAATATCTTCATTTTTTCAACATACGTAGCTATTACCCTCGAAAACTAAAACTTTTGAAATAGGAAAAGAGCCTTTAATCACATTCTTCACCATTTGCAATCATAAAATTGTCTAATATCTTAATTTTTTCAACATACGTAGCTATTACCCTCGAAAACTAAAACTTTTGAAATAGGGAAAGAGCCTTTAATCACATGCTTTACCATGTGCAATCATAAAATTGTCTAATATCTTCATTTTTTCAACATACGTAGCTATTACCCTCGAAAACTAAAACTTTTGAAATAGGAAAAGAGCCTTTAATCACATTCTTTACCATGTGCAACCATAAAATAGTCTAATATCTTAATTTTTTCAACATACGTAGCTATTACCCTCGAAAACTAAAACTTTTGAAAAAGGAAAAGTGCCTTTAATCACATTCTTTACCATGTGCAATCATAAAATAGTCTAATATCTTCATTTTTTCAGCATACGTATTTATTACCCTCGAAAACTAAAACTTTGAAATAGGAAAAGAGCCTTTAATCACATTCTTTACCATGTGCAATCATAAAATAGTCTAATATCTTCATTTTTTCAACATACGTAGCTATTACCCTCGAAAACTAAAACTTTTGAAATAGGAAAAGAGCCTTTAATCACATTCTTTACCATTTGCAATCATAAAATAGTCTAATATCTTAATTTTTTCAACATGCGTAGCTATTAC
>NW_027065642.1:0-21240 GCF_032884065.1 Artemia franciscana | reverse complement strand
ATAGTCTAATATCTTCATTTTTTCTACATACGTAGCTATTACCCTCGAAAACTAAAACTTTTGACATAGGGAAAGAGCCTTTAATCACATTCTTTACCATTTGCAATCATAAAATAATCTAATATCTTCATTTTTTCAACATACGTAGCTATCACCCTCGAAAACTAAATCTTTTGAAATAGGAAAAGAGCCTTTAATCACATTCTTTACCATTTGCAATCATAAAATAGTCTAATATCTTCATTTTTTCAACATTCGTAGCTATTACCCTCGAAAACTAAATCTTTTGAAATAGGAAAAGAGCCTTTAATCACATTCTTTACCATGTGCAATCATAAAACAGTCTAATATCTTCATTTTTTCAACATACGTAGCTATTACCCTCGAAAACTAAAACTTTTGAAATAGGAAAAGAGCTTTTAATCACATTCTTTACCATGTGCAATCATAAAATAGTCTAATATCTTCATTTTTTCAACATACGTAGCTATTACCTTCGAAAACTAAAACTTCTTAAATAGGAAAAGAGCCTTTAATCACATTCTTTACCATGTGCAATCATAAAATAGTCTAATATCTTCATTTTTTCAACATACGTAGCTATTACCCTCGAAAACTAAAACTTTTGACATAGGAAAAGAGCCTTTAATCACATTCTTTACCATTTGCAATCATAAAACAGTCTAATATCTTCATTTTTTCAACATATGTAGCTATTACCCTCGAAAACTAAAACTTTTGACATAGGAAAAGAGCCTTTAATCACATTCTTTACCATTTGCAATCATAAAATAGTCTAATATCTTCATTTTTTCAACATACGTAGCTATTACCCTCGAAAACTAAAACTTTTTATATAGGAAAAGAGCATTTAATCACATTCTTTACCATGTGCAATCATAAAATTGTCTAATATCTTCATTTTTTCCACAGACAAAGCTATTACCCTCGAAAACTAAAACTTTTGACATAGGGAAAGAGCTTTTAATCACATTCTTTACCATGTGCAATCATAAAATTGTCTAATATCTTCATTTTTTCAACATACGTAGCTATTACCCTCGAAAACTAAAACTTTTGAAGTAGGAAAAGAGCCTTTAATCACATTCTTTACCATTTGGAATCATAAGATAGTCTAATATCTTCATTTTTCAACATACGTAGCTATTACCCCCGAAAACTAAAACTTTTGAAATGGGAAAAGAGCCTTTAATCACATTCTTTACCATGTGCAATCATAAAATAGTCTAATATCTTCATTTTTTCCACAGACATTGCTATTACCCTCGAAAACTAGAACTTTTGAAATAGGAAAAGAGCCTTTAATCACATTCTTTACCATGTGCAATCATAAAATAGTCTAATATCTTCATTTTTTCAACATACGTAGCTATTACCCTCGAAAACTAAAACTTTTGAAATAGGAAAAGAGCCTTTAATCACATTCTTTACCATGTGCAATCATAAAATAGTCTAATATCTTCATTTTTTCAACATACGTAGCTATTACCCTCGAAAACTAAAACTTTTGACATAGGAAAAGAGCCTTTAATCACATTCTTTACCATTTGCAATCATAAAATAGTCTAATATCTTCATTTTTTCAACATATGTAGCTATTACCCTCGAAAACTAAAACTTTTGACAGAGGAAAAGAGCCTTTTATCACATTCTTTACCATTTGCAATCATAAAATAGTCTAATATTTTCATTTTTTCAACATACGTAGCTATTACCCTCGAAAACTAAAACTTTTGACATAGGAAAAGAGCATTTAATCACATTCTTTACCATGTGCAATCATAAAATTGTCTAATATCTTCATTTTTTCCACAGACAAAGCTATTACCCTCGAAAACTAAAACTTTTGAAATAAGAAAAGACCCTTTAATCACATTTTTTACCATTTGCAATCATAAAATAGTCCAATATCTTCATTTTTTCAACATACGTAGCTATTACCCTCGAAAACTAAAACTTTTGACATAGCAAAAGAGCCTTTAATCACATTCTTTACCATTTGCAATCATAAAATAGTCTAATATCTTCATTTTTTCAACATACGTAGCTATTACCCTCGAAAACTAAAACTTTTGAAATAGGAAAAGAGCCTTTAATCACATTCTTTACCATGTGCAATCATAAAATAGTCTAATATCTTCATTTTTTCTACATACGTAGCTATTACCCTCGAAAACTAAAACTTTTGACATAGGGAAAGAGCCTTTAATCACATTCTTTACCATTTGCAATCATAAAATAATCTAATATCTTCATTTTTTCAACATACGTAGCTATTACCCTCGAAAACTAAAACTTTTGAAATAGGAAAAGAGCCTTTAATCACATTCTTTACCATTTGCAATCATAAAATAGTCTAATATCTTCATTTTTTCAACATTCGTAGCTATTACCCTCGAAAACTAAATCTTTTGAAATAGGAAAAGAGCCTTTAATCACATTCTTTACCATGTGCAATCATAAAACAGTCTAATATCTTCATTTTTTCAACATACGTAGCTATTACCCTCGAAAACTAAAACTTTTGAAATAGGAAAAGAGCTTTTAATCACATTCTTTACCATGTGCAATCATAAAATAGTCTAATATCTTCATTTTTTCAACATACGTAGCTATTACCCTCGAATACTAAAACTTCTTAAATAGGAAAAGAGCCTTTAATCACATTCTTTACCATGTGCAATCATAAAATAGTCTAATATCTTCATTTTTTCAACATACGTAGCTATTACCCTCGAAAACTAAAACTTTTGACATAGGAAAAGAGCCTTTAATCACATTCTTTACCATTTGCAATCATAAAATAGTCTAATATCTTCATTTTTTCAACATATGTAGCTATTACCCTCGAAAACTAAAACTTTTGACAGAGGAAAAGAGCCTTTAATCACATTCTTTACCATTTGCAATCATAAAATAGTCTAATATCTTCATTTTTTCAACATACGTAGCTATTACCCTCGAAAACTAAAACTTTTGACATAGGAAAAGAGCCTTTAATCACATTCTTTACCATGTGCAATCGTAAAATTGTCTAATATCTTCATTTTTTCCACAGACAAAGCTATTACCCTCGAAAACTAAAACTTTTGAAATAGGAAAAGACCCTTTAATCACATTTTTTACCATTTGCAATCATAAAATAGTCCAATATCTTCATTTTTTTAACATACGTAGCTATTACCCTCGAAAACTAAAACTTTTGACATAGGAAAAGAGCCTTTAATCACATTCTTTACCATTTGCAATCATAAAATAGTCTAATATCTTCATTTCTTCAACATACGTAGCTATTACCCTCGAAAACTAAAACTTTTGAAATAGGAAAAGAGCCTTTAATCACATTCTTTACCATGTGCAATCATAAAATAGTCTAATATCTTCATTTTTTCTACATACGTAGCTATTACCCTCGAAAACTAAAACTTTTGACATAGGGAAAGAGCCTTTAATCACATTCTTTACCATTTGCAATCATAAAATAATCTAATATCTTCATTTTTTCAACATACGTAGCTATTACCCTCAAAAACTAAAACTTTTGAAATAGGAAAAGAGCCTTTAATCACATTCTTTACCATTTGCAATCATAAAATAGTCTAATATCTTCATTTTTTCAACATTCGTAGCTATTACCCTCGAAAACTAAATCTTTTGAAATAGGAAAAGAGCCTTTAATCACATTCTTTACCATGTGCAATCATAAAACAGTCTAATATCTTCATTTTTTCAACATACGTAGCTATTACCCTCGAAAACTAAAACTTTTGAAATAGGAAAAGAGCTTTTAATCACATTCTTTACCATGTGCAATCATAATTTAGTCTAATATCTTCATTTTTTCAACATACGTAGCTATTACCCTCGAAAACTAAAACTTCTTAAATAGGAAAAAAGCATTTAGTCACATTCTTTACCATGTGCAATCATAAAATTGTCTAATATCTTCATTTTTTCCACAGACAAAGCTCTTACCCCCGAAAACTAAAACTTTTGACATAGGAAAAGAGCCTTTAATCACATTCTTTACCAATTGCAATCATAAAATAGTCTAATATCTTCATTTTTTCAACATACGTAGCTATTACCCTCGAAAACTAAAACTTTTGAAATAGGAAAAGAGCCTTTAATCACATTCTTTACCATTTGCAATCATAAAATAGTCTTATATCTTCATTTTTTCAACATACGTAGCTATTACCCTCGAAAACTAAAACTTTTGACATAAGAAAAGAGCCTTTAATCACATTCTTTACCATGTCCAATCATAAAATAGTCTAATATCTTCATTTTTTCAACATACGTAGCTATTACCCTCAAAAACTAAAACTTTTGAAATTGGAAAAGAGCCTTTAATCACATTCTTTACCATGTGCAATCATAAAATAATCTAATATCTTCATTTTTTCAACATACGTAGCTATTACCCTCGAAAAGTAAAACTTTTGACATAGGAAAAGAGCCTTTAATCACATTCTTTACCATTTGCAATCATAAAATAGTCTAATATCTTCATTTTTTCAACATATGTAGCTATTACCCTCGAAAACTAAAACTTTTGACAGAGGAAAAGAGCCTTTAATCACATTCTTTACCATTTGCAATCATAAAATAGTCTAATATCTTTATTTTTTCAACATACGTAGCTATTACCCTCGAAAACTAAAACTTTTGACATAGGAAAAGAGCATTTAATCACATTCTTTACCATGTGCAATCATAAAATTGTCTAATATCTTCATTTTTTCCACAGACAAAGCTATTACCCTCGAAAACTAAAACTTTTGAAATAGGAAAAGACCCTTTAATCACATTTTTTACCATTTGCAATCATAAAATAGTCCAATATCTTCATTTTTTCAACATACGTAGCTATTACCCTCGAAAACTAAAACTTTTGACATAGGAAAAGAGCCTTTAATCACATTCTTTACCATTTGCAATCATAAAATAATCTAATATCTTCATTTTTTCAACATACGTAGCTATTACCCTCGAAAACTAAAACTTTTGAAATAGGAAAAGAGCCTTTAATCACATTCTTTACCATTTGCAATCATAAAATAGTCTAATATCTTCATTTTTTCAACATTCGTAGCTATTACCCTCGAAAACTAAATCTTTTGAAATAGGAAAAGAGCCTTTAATCACATTCTTTACCATGTGCAATCATAAAACAGTCTAATATCTTCATTTTTTCAACATACGTAGCTATTACCCTCGAAAACTAACACTTTTGAAATAGGAAAAGAGCTTTTAATCACATTCTTTACCATGTGCAATCATAAAATAGTCTAATATCTTCATTTTTTCAACATACGTAGCTATTACCCTCGAAAACTAAAACTTCTTAAATAGGAAAAGAGCCTTTAATCACATTCTTTACCATGTGCAATCATAAAATAGTCTAATATCTTCATTTTTTCAACATACGTAGCTATTACCCTCGAAAACTAAAACTTTTGACATAGGAAAAGAGCCTTTAATCACATTCTTTACCATTTGCAATCATAAAATAGTCTAATATCTTCATTTTTTCAACATACGTAGCTATTACCCTCGAAAACTAAAACTTTTTACATAGGAAAAGAGCATTTAATCACATTCTTTACCATGTGCAATCATAAAATTGTCTAATATCTTCATTTTTTCCACAGACAAAGCTATTACCCTCGAAAACTAAAACTTTTGAAATAGGAAAAGACCCTTTAATCACATTTTTTACCATGTGCAATCATAAAATAGTCCAATATCTTCATTTTTTCAACATACGTAGCTATTACCCTCGAAAACTAAAACTTTTGACATAGGAATTGAGCCTTTAATCACATTCTTTACCATTTGCAATCATAAAATAGTCTAATATCTTCATTTTTTCAACATACGTAGCTATTACCCTCGAAAACTAAAACTTTTGAAATAGGAAAAGAGCCTTTAATCACATTCTTTACCATGTGCAATCATAAAATAGTCTAATATCTTCATTTTTTCTACATACGTAGCTATTACCCTCGAAAACTAAAACTTTTGACATAGGGAAAGAGCCTTTAATCACATTCTTTACCATTTGCAATCATAAAATAATCTAATATCTTCATTTTTTCAACATACGTAGCTATTACCCTCGAAAACTAAAACTTTTGAAATAGGAAAAGAGCCTTTAATCACATTCTTTACCATTTGCAATCATAAAATAGTCTAATATCTTCATTTTTTCAACATTCGTAGCTATTACCCTCGAAAACTAAATCTTTTGAAATAGGAAAAGAGCCTTTAATCACATTCTTTACCATGTGCAATCATAAAACAGTCTAATATCTTCATTTTTTCAACATACATAGCTATTATCCTCGAAAACTAAAACTTTTGACATAGGAGAAGAGCCTTCAATCACATTCTTTACCATTTGCAATCATAAAATAGTCTAATATCTTCATTTTTTCCACAGACAAAGCTATTACCCTCGAAAACTAAAACTTTTGAAATAGGAAAAGAGCCTTTAATCACATTCTTTACCATTTGCAATCATAAAATGGTCTAATATCTTCATTTTTTCAACATACGTAGCTATTACCCTCGAAAACTAAAACTGATGACATAGGAAAAGAGCTTTTAATCACATTCTTTACCATTTGCAATCATAAAACAGTCTAATATCTTCATTTTTTCAACATACGTAGCTATTACCCTCGAAAACTAAAACTTTTGAAATAGGAAAAGAGCCTTTAATCACATTCTTTACCATGTGCAATCATAAAATAGTCTAATATCTTCATTTTTTCAACATACGTAGCTATTACCCTCGAAAACTAAAACTTTTGACATAGGAAAAGAGCCTTTAATCACATTCTTTACCATGTGCAATCATAAAATAGTCTAATATCTTCATTTTTTCAACATACGTAGCCTAAACCCTCAAAAACTAAAACTTTTGAAATAGGAAAAGAGCCTTTAATCACATTCTTTACCATGTGCAATCATATAATTGTCTAATATCCTCATTTTTTCCACAGACAAAGCTATTACCCTCGAAAACTAAAACTTTTGAAATAGGAAAAGAGCCTTTAATCACATTCTTTACCATGTGCAATCATAAAATTGTCTATTATCTTCATTTTTTCCACAGACAAAGCTATTACCCTCGAAAACTAAAACTTTTGACATAGGAAAAGAGCCTTTAATCACATTCTTTACCAATTGCAATCGTAAAATAGTCTAATATCTTCATTTTTTCAACATACGCAGCTATTACCCTCGAAAACTAAAACTTTTGAAATAGGAAAAGAACCTTTAATCACATTCTTTACCATGTGCAATCATAAAATTGTCTAATATCTTCATTTTTTCCACAGACAAAGCTATTACCCTCGAAAACTAAAACTTTTGACATAGGAAAAGAGCCTTTAATCACATTCTTTACCATGTGCAATCATAAAATAGTCTAATATCTTCATTTTTTCCACAGACATAGCTATTACCCTCGAAAAACTAAAAGTTTTGTAATAGGAAAAGAGCCTTTAATCACATTCTTTACCATGTGCAATCATTAAATAGTCTAATATCTTCATTTTTTCCACAGACAAAAATATTACCCTCGAAAACTAAAACTTTTGAAATAGGAAAAGAGCCTTTAATCACATTCTTTCCCATTTGCAATCATAAAATAGTCTAATATCTTCATTTTTTCAATATACGTAGCTATTACCCCCCGAAAACTAAAACTTTTGAAATAGGAAAAGAGCCTTTAATCACATTCTTTACCATGTGCAATCATAAAATTGTCTAATATCTTCCTTTTTTCAAGATACGTAGCTATTACCCTCGAAAACTAAAACTTTTGAAGTAGGAAAAGAGCCTTTAATCACATTCTTTACCATTTGGAATCATAAGATAGTCCAATATCTTCATTTTTTCAACATACGTAGCTATTACCCCCGAAAACTAAAACTTTTGAAATAGGAAAAGAGCCTTTAATCACATTCTTTACCATGTGCAATCATAAAATAGTCTAATATCTTCATTTTTTCCACAGACATTGCTATTACCCTCGAAAACTAGAACTTTCGAAATAGGAAAAGAGCCTTTAATCACATTCTTTACCATGTGCAATCATAAAATAGTCTAATATCTTAATTTTTTCAACATACGTAGCTATTACCCTCGAAAACTAAAACTTTTGAAATAGGAAAAGAGCCTTTAATCACATTCTTTACCATGTGCAATCATAAAATAGTCTAATATCTTCATTTTTTCAACATACGTAGCTATTACCCTCGAAAACTAAAACTTTTGACATAGGAAAAGAGCCTTTAATCACATTCTTTACCATTTGCAATCATAAAATAGTCTAATATCTTCATTTTTAAAACATACGTAGCTATTACCCTCGAAAACTAAAACTTTTGACATAGGTAAAGAGCATTTAATCACATTCTTTACCATGTGCAATCATAAAATTGTCTAATATCTTCATTTTTTCCACAGACAAAGCTATTACCCTCGAAAACTAAAACTTTTGAAATAGGAAATGACCCTTTAATCACATTTTTTACCATTTGCAATCATAAAATAGTCCAATATCTTCATTTTTTCAACATACGTAGCTATTACCCTCGAAAACTAAAACTTTTGACATAGGAAAAGAGCCTTTAATCACATTCTTTACCATTTGCAATCATAAAATAGTCTAATATCTTCATTTTTTCAACATACGTAGCTATTACCCTCGAAAACTAAAACTTTTGAAATAGGAAAAGAGCCTTTAATCACATTCTTTACCATGTGCAATCATAAAATAGTCTAATATCTTCATTTTTTCTAAATACGTAGCTATTACCCTCGAAAACTAAAACTTTTGACATAGGGAAAGAGCCTTTAATCACATTCTTTACCATTTGCAATCATAAAATAATCTAATATCTTCATTTTTTCAACATACGTAGCTATTACCCTCGAAAACTAAAACTTTTGAAATAGGAAAAGAGCCTTTAATCACATTCTTTACCATTTGCAATCATAAAATAGTCTAATATCTTCATTTTTTCAACATTCGTAGCTATTACCCTCGAAAACTAAATCTTTTGAAATAGGAAAAGAGCCTTTAATCACATTCTTTACCATGTGCAATCATAAAACAGTCTAATATCTTCATTTTTTCAACATACGTAGCTATTACCCTCGAAAACTAAAACTTTTGAAATAGGAAAAGACCTTTTAATCACATTCTTTACCATGTGCAATCATAAAATAGTCTAATATCTTCATTTTTTCAACATACGTAGCTATTACCCTCGAAAACTAAAACTTCTTAAATAGGAAAAGAGCCTTTAATCACATTCTTTACCATGTGCAATCATAAAATAGTCTAATATCTTCATTTTTTCAACATACATAGCTATTACCCTCGAAAACTAAAACTTTTGACATAGGAAAAGAGCCTTTAATCACATTCTTTACCATTTGCAATCATAAAATAGTCTAATATCTTCATTTTTTCAATATATGTAGCTATTACCCTCGAAAACTAAAACTTTTGACAGAGGAAAAGAGCCTTTAATCACATTCTTTACCATTTGCAATCATAAAATAGTCTAATATCTTCATTTTTTCAACAGACAAAGCTATTACCCTCGAAAACTAAAACTTTTGAAATAGGAAAAGACCCTTTAATCACATTTTTTACCATTTGCAATCATAAAATAGTCCAATATCTTCATTTTTTCAACATACGTAGCTATTACCCTCGAAAAATAAAACTTTTGACATAGGAAAAGAGCCTTTAATCACATTCTTTACCATTTGCAATCATAAAATAGTCTAATATCTTCATTTTTTCAACATACGTAGCTATTACCCTCGAAAACTAAAACTTTTGAAATAGGAAAAGAGCCTTTAATCACATTCTTTACCATGTGCAATCATAAAATAGTCTAATATCTTCATTTTTTCTAAATACGTAGCTATTACCCTCGAAAACTAAAACTTTTGACATAGGGAAAGAGCCTTTAATCACATTCTTTACCATTTGCAATCATAAAATAATCTAATATCTTCATTTTTTCAACATACGTAGCTATTACCCTCGAAAACTAAAACTTTTGAAATAGGAAAAGAGCCTTTAATCACATTCTTTACCATTTGCAATCATAAAATAGTCTAATATCTTCATTTTTTCAACATTCGTAGCTATTACCCTCGAAAACTAAATCTTTTGAAATAGGAAAAGAGCCTTTAATCACATTCTTTACCATGTGCAATCATAAAACAGTCTAATATCTTCATTTTTTCAACATACGTTGCCATTACCCTCGAAAACTAAAACTTTTGAAATAGGAAAAGACCTTTTAATCACATTCTTTACCATGTGCAATCATAAAATAGTCTAATATCTTCATTTTTTCAACATACGTAGCTATTACCCTCGAAAACTAAAACTTCTTAAATAGGAAAAGAGCCTTTAATCACATTCTTTACCATGTGCAATCATAAAATAGTCTAATATCTTCATTTTTTCAACATACATAGCTATTACCCTCGAAAACTAAAACTTTTGACATAGGAAAAGAGCCTTTAATCACATTCTTTACCATTTGCAATCATAAAATAGTCTAATATCTTCATTTTTTCAATATATGTAGCTATTACCCTCGAAAACTAAAACTTTTGACAGAGGAAAAGAGCCTTTAATCACATTCTTTACCATTTGCAATCATAAAATAGTCTAATATCTTCATTTTTTCAACAGACAAAGCTATTACCCTCGAAAACTAAAACTTTTGAAATAGGAAAAGACCCTTTAATCACATTTTTTACCATTTGCAATCATAAAATAGTCCAATATCTTCATTTTTTCAACATACGTAGCTATTACCCTCGAAAAATAAAACTTTTGACATAGGAAAAGAGCCTTTAATCACATTCTTTACCATTTGCAATCATAAAATAGTCTAATATCTTCATTTTTTCAACATATGTAGCTATTACCCTCGAAAACTAAAACTTTTGACAGAGGAAAAGAGCCTTTAATCACATTCTTTACCATTTGCAATCATAAAATAGTCTAATATCTTCATTTTTTCAACATACGTAGCTATTACCCTCGAAAACTAAAACTTTTTACATAGGAAAAGAGCATTTAATCACATTCTTTACCATGTGCAATCATAAAATTGTCTAATATCTTCATTTTTTCCACAGACAAAGCTATTACCCTCGAAAACTAAAACTTTTGAAATAGGAAAAGACCCTTTAATCACATTTTTTACCATTTGCAATCATAAAATAGTCCAATATCTTCATTTTTTCAACATACGTAGCTATTACCCTCGAAAACTAAAACTTTTGACATAGGAAAAGAGCCTTTAATCACATTCTTTACCATTTGCAATCATAAAATAGTCTAATATCTTCATTTCTTCAACATACGTAGCTATTACCCTCGAAAACTAAAACTTTTGAAATAGGAAAAGAGCCTTTAATCACATTCTTTACCATGTGCAATCATAAAATAGTCTAATATCTTCATTTTTTCTACATACGTAGCTATTACCCTCGAAAACTAAAACTTTTGACATAGGGAAAGAGCCTTTAATCACATTCTTTACCATTTGCAATCATAAAATAATCTAATATCTTAATTTTTTCAACATACGTAGCTATTACCCTCGAAAACTAAAACTTTTGAAATAGGAAAAGAGCCTTTAATCACATTCTTTTCCATTTGCAATCATAAAATAGTCTAATATCTTCATTTTTTCAACATTCGTGGCTATTACCCTCGAAAACTAAATCTTTTGAAATAGGAAAAGAGCCTTTAATCACATTCTTCACCATGTGCAATCATAAAACAGTCTAATATCTTCATTTTTTCAACATACATAGCTATTACCCTCGAAAACTAAAACTTTTGAAATAGGAAAAGAGCTTATAATCACATTCTTTACCATGTGCAATCATAAAATAGTCTAATATCTTCATTTTTTCAACATACGTAGCTATTACCCTCGAAAACTAAAACTTCTTAAATAGGAAAAAAGCCTTTAATCACATTCTTTACCATGTGCAATCATAAAATTGTCTAATATCTTCATTTTTTCCACAGACAAAGCTCTTACCCCCGAAAACTAAAACTTTTGACATAGGAAAAGAGCCTTTAATCACATTCTTTACCAATTGCAATCATAAAATAGTCTAATATCTTCATTTTTTCAACATACGTAGCTATTACCCTCGAAAACTAAAACTTTTGAAATAGGAAAAGAGCCTTTAATCACATTCTTTACCATTTGCAATCATAAAATAGTCTTATATCTTCATTTTTTCAACATACGTAGCTATTACCCTCGAAAACTAAAACTTTTGACATAAGAAAAGAGCCTTTAATCACATTCTTTACCATGTGCAATCATAAAATAGTCTAATATCTTCATTTTTTCAACATACGTAGCTATTACCCTCGAAAACTAAAACTTTTGAAATAGGAAAAGAGCCTTTAATCACATTCTTTACCATGTGCAATCATAAAATAGTCTAATATCTTCATTTTTTCAACATACGTAGCTATTACCCTCGAAAACTAAAACTTTTGACATAGGATAAGAGCCTTTAATCACATTCTTTACCATTTGCAATCATAAAATAGTCTAATATCTTCATTTTTTCAACATACGTAGCTATTACCCTCGAAAACTAAAACTTTTGACATAGGAAAAGAGCATTTAATCACATTCTTTACCATGTGCAATCATAAAACAGTCTAATATCTTCATTTTTTCAACATACGTAGCTATTACCCTCGAAAACTAAAACTTTTGAAATAGGAAAAGAGCTTTTAATCACATTCTTTACCATGTGCAATCATAAAATAGTCTAATATCTTCATTTTTTCAACATACGTAGCTATTACCCTCGAAAACTAAAACTTCTTAAATAGGAAAAGAGCCTTTAATCACATTCTTTACCATGTGCAATCATAAAATAGTCTAATATCTTCATTTTTTCAACATACGTAGCTATTACCCTCGAAAACTAAAACTTTTGACATAGGAAAAGAGCCTTTAATCACATTCTTTACCATTTGCAATCATAAAATAGTCTAATATCTTCATTTTTTCAACATATGTAGCTATTACCCTCGAAAACTAAAACTTTTGACAGAGGAAAAGAGCCTTTAATCACATTCTTTACCATTTGCAATCATAAAATAGTCTAATATCTTCATTTTTTCAACATACGTAGCTATTACCCTCGAAAACTATAACTTTTTACATAGGAAAAGAGCATTTAATCACATTCTTTACCATGTGCAATCATAAAATTGTCTAATATCTTCATTTTTTCCACAGACAAAGCTATTACCCTCGAAAACTAAAACTTTTGAAATAGGAAAAGACCCTTTAATCACATTTTTTACCATTTGCAATCATAAAATAGTCCAATATCTTCATTTTTTCAACATACGTAGCTATTACCCTCGAAAACTAAAACTTTTGACATAGGAAAAGAGCCTTTAATCACATTCTTTACCATTTGCAATCATAAAATAGTCTAATATCTTCATTTTTTCAACATACGTAGCTATTACCCTCGAAAACTAAAACTTTTGAAATAGGAAAAGAGCCTTTAATCACATTCTTTACCATGTGCAATCATAAAATAGTCTATTATCTTCATTTTTTCTACATACGTAGCTATTACCCTCGAAAACTAAAACTTTTGACATAGGGAAAGAGCCTTTAATCACATTCTTTACCATTTGCAATCATAAAATAATCTAATATCTTCATTTTTTCAACATACGTAGCTATTACCCTCGAAAACTAAAACTTTTGAAATAGGAAAAGAGCCTTTAATCACATTCTTTACCATTTGCAATCATAAAATAGTCTAATATCTTCATTTTTTCAACATTCGTAGCTATTACCCTCGAAAACTAAATCTTTTGAAATAGGAAAAGAGCCTTTAATCACATTCTTTACCATGTGCAATCATAAAACAGTCTAATATCTTCATTTTTTCAACATACGTAGCTATTACCCTCGAAAACTAAAACTTTTGAAATAGGAAAAGAGCTTTTAATCAAATTCTTTACCATGTTCAATCATAAAATAGTCTAATATCTTCATTTTTTCAACATACGTAGCTATTACCCTCGAAAACTAAAACTTCTTAAATAGGAAAAAAGCCTTTAATCACATTCTTTACCATGTGCAATCATAAAATTGTCTAATATCTTCATTTTTTCCACAGACAAAGCTCTTACCCCCGAAAACTAAAACTTTTGACATTGGAAAAGAGCCTTTAATCACATTCTTTACCAATTGCAATCATAAAATTGTGTAATATCTTCATTTTTTCAACATACGTAGCTATTACCCTCGAAAACTAAAACTTTTGAAATAGGAAAAGAGCCTTTAATCACATTCTTTACCATTTGCGATCATAAAATAGTCTTATATCTTCATTTTTTCAACATACGTAGCTATTACCCTCGAAAACTAAAACTTTTGACATAAGAAAAGAGCCTTTAAGCACATTCTTTACCATGTGCAATCATAAAATAGTCTAATATCTTCATTTTTTCAACATACGTAGCTATTACCCTCGAAAACTAAAACTTTTGACATAGGAAAAGAGCCTTTAATCACATTCTTTACCATGTGCAATCATAAAATTGTCTAATATCTTCATTTTTTCAACATACGTAGCTATTACCCTCGAAAACTAAAACTTTTGAAATAGGAAAAGAGCCTTTAATCACATTCTTTACCATGTGCAATCATAAAATTGTCTAATATCTTCATTTTTTCCACAGACATAGCTATTACCCTCAAAAACTAAAACTTTTGAAATAGGAAAAGAGCCTTTAATCACATTCTTTACCATTTGCAATCATAAAATAGTCTAATATCTTCATTTTTTCAACATACGTAGCTATTACCCTCGAAAACTAAAACTTTTGACATAGGAAAAGAGCCTTTAATCACATTCTTTACCATGTGCAATCATAAAATAGTCTAATATCTTCATTTTTTCAACATACGTAGCTATTACCCTCGAAAACTAAAACTTTTGAAATAGGAAAAGAGCCTTTAATCACATTCTTTACCATGTGCAATCATAAAATAGTCTAATATCTTCATTTTTTCAACATACGTAGCTATTACCCTCGAAAACTAAAACTTTTGAAATAGGAAAAGAGCCTTTAATCACATTCTTTACCACTTGCAATCATACCCACGAAAACTAATATCTTACCCTCGAAATACTAAAACTTACCCTCGAAAACTAAAACTTTTGAAATAGGAAAAGAGCCTTTAATCACATTCTTTACCATGTGCAATCATAAAATAGTCTAATATCTTCATTTTTTCAACATACGTAGCTATTACCCTCGAAAACTAAAACTTTTGAAATAGGAAAAGAGCCTTTAATCACATTCTTTACCATGTGCAATCATAAAATAGTCTAATATCTTCATTTTTTCAACATACGTAGCTATTACCCTCGAAAACTAAAACTTTTGAAATAGGAAAAGAGCCTTTAATCACATTCTTTACCATTTGCAATCATAAAATAGTCTAACATCTTCATTTTTTCAACATACGTAGCTATTACCCTCGAAAACTAAAACTTTTGAAATAGGAAAAGAGCCTTTAATCACATTCTTTACCATGTGCAATCATAAAATAGTCTAATATCTTCATTTTTTCCACAGACATAGCTATTACCCTCGAAAACTAAAACTTTTGAAATAGGAAAAGAGCCTTTAATCACATTCTTTACCATTGCAATCATAAAATAGTCTAATATCTTCATTTTTTCAACATACGTAGCTATTACCCTCGAAAACTAAAACTTTTGACATAGGAAAAGAGCCTTTAATCACATTCTTTACCACTTGCAATCATACCCACGAAAACTAAAACTTACCCTCGAAAACTAAAACTTACCCTCGAAAACTAAAACTTTTGAAATAGGAAAAGAGCCTTTAATCACATTCTTTAACATTTGCAATCATAAAATAGTCTAATATCTTCATTTTTTCAACATACGTAGCTATTACCCTCGAAAACTAAAACTTTTGAAATAGGAAAAGAGCCTTTAATCACATTCTTTACCATGTGCAATCATAAAATTGTCTAATATCTTCATTTTTTCAACATACGTAGCTCTTACCCTCGAAAACTAAAACTTTTGAAATAGGAAAAGAGCCTTTAATCACATTCTTTACCATTTGCAATCATAAAATAGTCTAACATCTTCATTTTTTCAACATACGTAGCTATTACCCTCGAAAACTAAAACTTTTGAAATAGGAAAAGAGCCTTTAATCACATTCTTTACCATGTGCAATCATAAAAAAGTCTAATATCTTCATTTTTTCCACAGACATAGCTATTACCCTTGAAAACTAAAACTTTTGAAATAGGAAAAGAGCCTTTAATCACATTCTTTACCATTGCAATCATAAAATAGTCTAATATCTTCATTTTTTCAACATACGTAGCTATTACCCTCGAAAACTAAAACTTTTGACATAGGAAAAGAGCCTTTAATCACATTCTTTACCATTTGCAATCATAAAATTGTCTAATATCTTCATTTTTTCAACATACGTAGCTATTACCCTCGAAAACTAAAACTTTTGAAATAGGAAAAGAGCCTTTAATAACATTCTTTACCATTTGCAATCATAAAATAGTCTAATATCTTCATTTTTTCAACATACGTAGCTATTACCCTCGAAAACTAAAACTTTTGAAATAGGAAAAGAGCCTTTAATCACATTCTTTACCATGTGCAATCATAAAATTGTCTAATATCTTCATTTTTTCCACAGACAAAGCTATTACCCTCGAAAACTAAAACTTTTGAAATAGGAAAAGAGCCTTTAATCACATTCTTTACCATGTGCAATCATAAAATTGTCTAATATCTTCATTTTTTCAACATACGTAGCTATTACCCTCGAAAACTAAAACTTTTGACATAGGAAAAGAGCCTTTAATCACATTCTTTACCATGTGCAATCATAAAATAGTCTAATATCTTCATTTTTTCCACAGACATAGCTATTACCCTCGAAAACTAAAACTTTTGACATAGGAAAAAAGAGCCTTTAATCACATTCTTTACCATGTGCAATCATAAAATAGTCTAATATCTTCATTTTTTCAACATACGTAGCTATTACCCTCGAAAACTAAAACTTTTGACATAGGAAAAAAGAGCCTTTAATCACATTCTTTACCATTTGCAATCATAAAATAGTCTAATATCTTCATTTTTTCAACATACGTAGCTATTACCCTCGAAAACTAAAACTTTTGAAATAGGAAAAGAGCCTTTAATCACATTCTTTACCATGTGCAATCATAAAATTGTCTAATATCTTCATTTTTTCAACAGACAATAGCTATTACCCTCGAAAACTAAAACTTTTGAAATAGGAAAAGAGCCTTTAATCACATTCTTTACCATGTGCAATCATAAAATAGTCTAATATCTTCATTTTTTCAACATACTAGCTATTACCCTCGAAAACTAAAACTTTTGACATAGGAAAAGAGCCTTTAATCACATTCTTTACCATGTGCAATCATAAAATAGTCTAATATCTTCATTTTTTCACATACATAGCTATTACCCTCGAAAACTAAAACTTTTGAAATAGGAAAAGAGCCTTTAATCACATTCTTTACCATTTGCAATCATAAAATAGTCTAATATCTTCATTTTTTCAACATACTTAGCTATTACCCTCGAAAACTAAAACTTTTGACATAGGAAAAGAGCCTTTAATCACATTCTTTACCATGTGCAATCATAAAATAGTCTAATATCTTCATTTTTTCCACAGAAATAGCTATTACCCTCGAAAACTAAAACTTTTGACATAGGAAAAGAGCCTTTAATCACATTCTTTACCATGTGCAATCATAAAATAGTCTAATATCTTCATTTTTTCCACAGACATAGCTATTACCCTCGAAAACTAAAACTTTTAAATAGGAAAAGAGCCTTTAATCACATTCTTTACCATTTGCAATCATAAAATAGTCTAATATCTTCATTTTTTCAACATACGTAGCTATTACCCTCGAAAACTAAAACTTTTGACATAGGAAAAGAGCCTTTAATCACATTCTTTACCATTTGCAATCATAAAATAGTCTAAATCTTACCCTCGAAAACTACTTACCCTCGAAAACTAAAACTTTTGAAATAGGAAAAGAGCCTTTAATCACATTCTTTACCATTTGCAATCATAAAATAGTCTAATATCTTCATTTTTTCAACATACGTAGCTATTACCCTCGAAAACTAAAACTTTTGAAATAGGAAAAGAGCCTTTAATCACATTCTTTACCATTTGCAATCATAAAATAGTCTAATATCTTCATTTTTTCAACATACGTAGCTATTACCCTCGAAAACTAAAACTTTTGAAATAGGAAAAGAGCCTTTAATCACATTCTTTACCACTTGCAATCATACCCTCAAAAACTAAAACTTACCCTCGAAAACTAAAACTTTTGAAATAGGAAAAGAGCCTTTAATCACATTCTTTACCATTTGCAATCATAAAATAGTCTAATATCTTCATTTTTTCAACATACGTAGCTATTACCCTCGAAAACTAAAACTTTTGAAATAGGAAAAGAGCCTTTAATCACATTCTTTACCATGTGCAATCATAAAATTGTCTAATATCTTCATTTTTTCAACATACGTAGCTCTTACCCTCGAAAACTAAAACTTTTGAAATAGGAAAAGAGCCTTTAATCACATTCTTTACCATTTGCAATCATAAAATAGTCTAATATCTTCATTTTTTCAACATACGTAGCTATTACCCTCGAAAACTAAAACTTTTGAAATAGGAAAAGAGCCTTTAATCACATTCTTTACCATGTGCAATCATAAAAAAGTCTAATATCTTCATTTTTTCCACAGACATAGCTATTACCCTTGAAAACTAAAACTTTTGAAATAGGAAAAGAGCCTTTAATCACATTCTTTACCATTTGCAATCATAAAATAGTCTAATATCTTCATTTTTTCAACATACGTAGCTATTACCCTCGAAAACTAAAACTTTTGACATAGGAAAAGAGCCTTTAATCACATTCTTTACCAATTTGCAATCATAAAATTGTCTAATATCTTCATTTTTTCAACATACGTAGCTATTACCCTCGAAAACTAAAACTTTTGAAATAGGAAAAGAGCCTTTAATCACATTCTTTACCATTTGCAATCATAAAATAGTCTAATATCTTCATTTTTTCAACATACGTAGCTATTACCCTCGAAAACTAAAACTTTTGAAATAGGAAAAGAGCCTTTAATCACATTCTTTACCATGTGCAATCATAAAATTGTCTAATATCTTCATTTTTTCCACAGACAAAGCTATTACCCTCGAAAACTAAAACTTTTGAAATAGGAAAAGAGCCTTTAATCACATTCTTTACCATGTGCAATCATAAAATTGTCTAATATCTTCATTTTTTCAACATACGTAGCTATTACCCTCGAAAACTAAAACTTTTGACATAGGAAAAGAGCCTTTAATCACATTCTTTACCATGTGCAATCATAAAATAGTCTAATATCTTCATTTTTTCCACAGAAATAGCTATTACCCTCGAAAACTAAAACTTTTGACATAGGAAAAGAGCCTTTAATCACATTCTTTACCATGTGCAATCATAAAATAGTCTAATATCTTCATTTTTTCCACAGACATAGCTATTACCCTCGAAAACTAAAACTTTTAAATAGGAAAAGAGCCTTTAATCACATTCTTTACCATTTGCAATCATAAAATAGTCTAATATCTTCATTTTTTCAACATACGTAGCTATTACCCTCGAAAACTAAAACTTTTGACATAGGAAAAGAGCCTTTAATCACATTCTTTACCATTTGCAATCATAAAATAGTCTAATATCTTCATTTTTTCAACATACCTAGCTATTACCCTCGAAAACTAAAACTTTTGACATAGGAAAAGAGCCTTTAATCACATTCTTTACCATTTGCAATCATAAAATAGTCTAATATCTTCATTTTTTCAACATACTTAGCTATTACCCTCGAAAACTAAAACTTTTGACATAGGAAAACAGCCTTTAATCACATTCTTTACCATTTGCAATCATAAAATAGTCTAATATCTTCATTTTTTCAACATATGTAGCTATTACCCTCGAAAACTAAAACTTTTGAAATAGGAAAAGAGCCTTTAATCACATTCTTTACCATTTGCAATCATAAAATAGTCTAATATCTTCATTTTTTCAACATACGTAGCTATTACCCTCGAAAACTAAAACTTTTGACATAGGAAAAGAGCCTTTAATCACATTCTTTACCATTTGCAATCATAAAATAGTCTAATATCTTCATTTTTTCAACATACGTAGCTATTACCCTCGAAAACTAAAACTTTTGAAATAGGAAAAGAGCCTTTAATCACATTCTTTACCATTTGCAATCATAAAATAGTCTAATATCTTCATTTTTTCCAACATACGTAGCTATTACCCTCGAAAACTAAAACTTTTGAAATAGGAAAAGAGCCTTTAATCACATTCTTTACCATTTGCAATCATAAAATAGTCTAATATCTTCATTTTTTCAACATACGTAGCTATTACCCTCGAAAACTAAAACTTTTGACATAGGAAAAGAGCCTTTAATCACATTCTTTACCATTTGCAATCATAAAATAGTCTAATATCTTAATTTTTTCAACATATGTAGCTATTACCCTCGAAAACTAAAACTTTTGACATAGGAAAAGAGCCTTTAATCACATTCTTTACCATTTGCAATCATAAAATAGTCTAATATCTTCATTTTTTCAACATACGTAGCTATTACCCTCGAAAACTAAAACTTTTGAAATAGGAAAAGAGCCTTTAATCACATTCTTTACCATTTGCAATCATACCCTCGAAAACTAAAACTTACCCTCGAAAACTAAAACTTACCCTCGATAACTAAAACTTTTGAAATAGGAAAAGAGCCTTTAATCACATTCTTTACCATTTGCAATCATAAAATAGTCTAATATCTTCATTTTTTCAACATACGTAGCTATTACCCTCGAAAACTAGAACTTTTGACATAGGAAAAGAGCCTTTAATCACATTCTTTACCATTTGCAATCATAAAATAGTCTAATATCTTCATTTTTTCAACATACGT
>NW_027065641.1:0-21238 GCF_032884065.1 Artemia franciscana | reverse complement strand
TACGTAGCTATTACCCTCGATAACTAAAACTTTTGAAATAGGAAAAGAGCCTTTAATCACATTCTTTACCATGTGCAATCATAAAATAGTCTAATATCTTCGTAGCTATTACCCTCGAAAACTAAAACTTTTGAAATAGGAAAAGAGCCTTTAATCACATTCTTTACCATGTGCAACCATAAAATAGTCTAATATCTTCATTTTTTCAACATACGTAGCTATTACCCTCGAAAACTAAAACTTTTGAAATAGGAAAAGAGCCTTTAATCACATTCTTTACCATTTGCAATCATAAAATAGTCTAATATCTTCATTTTTTCAACATACGTAGCTATTACCCTCGAAAACTAAAACTTTTGAAATAGGAAAAGAGCCTTTAATCACATTCTTTACCATGTGCAATCATAAAATAGTCTAATATCTTCATTTTTTCAACATACGTAGCTATTACCCTCGAAAACGAAAATTTTTGACATAGGAAAAGAGCCTTTAATCACATTCTTTACCATTTGCAATCATAAAATAGTCTAATATCTTCATTTTTTCAACATACATAGCTATTAGCCTCGAAAACTAAAACTTTTGAAATAGGAAAAGAGCCTTTAATCACATTCTTTACCATTTGCAATCATAAAATAGTCTAATATCTTCATTATTTCAACATACGTAGCTATTACCCTCGAAAACTAAAACTTTTGAAATAGGAAAAGAGCCTTTAATCACATTCTTTACCATTTGCAATCATAAAATAGTCTAATATCTTCATTTTTTTAACATACGTAGCTATTACCCTCGAAAACTAAAACTTTTGGAATAGGAAAAGAGCCTTTAATCACATTCTTTACCATTTGCAATCATAAAATAGTCTAATATCTTCATTTTTTTCAACATACGTAGCTATTACCCTCGAAAACTAAAACTTTTGACATAGGAAAAGAGCCTTTAATCACATTCTTTACCATTTGCAATCATAAAAAAGTCTAATATCTTCATTTTTTCCAACATACGTAGCTATTTCCCTCGAAAACTAAAACTTTTGACATAGGAAAAGAGCCTTTAATCACATTCTTTACCATGTGCAATCATAAAATAGTCTAATATCTTCGTAGCTATTACCCTCGAAAACTAAAACTTTTGAAATAGGAAAAGAGCCTTTAATCACATTCTTTACCATGTGCAATCATAAAATAGTCTAATATCTTCATTTTTTCAACATACGTAGCTATTACCCTCGAAAACTAAAACTTTTGAAATAGGAAAAGAGCCTTTAATCACATTCTTTACCATTTGCAATCATAAAATAGTCTAATATCTTAATTTTTTCAACATACGTAGTTATTACCCTCAAAACTAAAACTTTTGACATAGGAAAAGAGCCTTTAATCACATTCTTTACCATTTACAATCATAAAATTGTCTAATATCTTCATTTTTCAACATACGTAGCTATTACCCTCGAAAACTAAAACTTTTGAAATAGGAAAAGAGCCTTTAATCACATTCTTTACCATTTGCATTCATAAAATAGTCTAATATCTTCATTTTTTCAACATACGTAGCTATTACCCTCGAAAACTAAAACTTTTGACATAGGAAAAGAGCCTATAATCACATTTTTACCATTTGCAATCATAAAATAGTCTAATATCTTCATTTTTTCAACATACGTAGCTATTACCCTCGAAAACTAAAACTTTCGACATAGGAAAAGAGCCTTTAATCACATTCTTTACCATTTGCAATCATAAAATAGTCTAATACCTTCATTTTTTCAACATACGTAGCTATTACCCTCGAAAACTAAAACTTTTGAAATAGGAAAAGAGCCTTTAATCACATTCTTTACCATTTGCAATCATAAAATAGTCTAATATCTTCATTTTTTCAAAATACGTAGCTATTACCCTCGAAAACTAAAACTTTTGAAATAGGAAAAGAGCCTTTAATCACATTCCTTACCATGTGCAATCATAAAATAGTCTAATATCTTCATTTTTTCAACATACGTAGCTATTACCCTCAAAAACTAAAACTTTTGACATAGGAAAAGACCCTTTGATCACATTCTTTACCATTTGCAATCATAAAATAGTCTAATATCTTCATTTTTTCAACATACGTAGCTATTACCCTCGAAAACTAAAACTTTTGAAATAGGAAAAGAGCCTTTAATCACATTCTTTACCATGTACAATCATAAAATTGTCTAATATCTTCATATTTTCAACATACTTAGCTATTAGCCTCGAAAACTAAAACTTTTGAAATAGGAAAAGAGCCTTTAATCACATTCTTTAGCATGTGCAATCATAAAATAGTCTAATATCTTCGTAACTATTACCCTCGAAAACTAAAACTTTTGAAATAGGAAAAGAGCCTTTAATCACATTCTTTACCATGTGCAATCATAAAATAGTCTAATATCTTCATTTTTTCAACATACGTAGCTATTACCCTCGAAAACTAAAACTTTTGAAATAGGAAAAGAGCCTTTAATCACATTATTTACCATTGCAATCATAAAATAGTCTAATATCTTCATTTTTTCAACATACGTAGCTATTACCCTCGAAAACTAAAACTTTTGAAATAGGAAAAGAGCCTTTAATCACATTCTTTACCATGTGCAATCATAAAATAGTCTAATATCTTCATTTTTTCAACATACGTAGCTATTACCCTCGAAAACTAAAACTTTTGACATAGGAAAAGAGCCTTTAATCACATTCTTTACCATGCGCAATCATAAAATAGTCTAATATCTTCATTTTTTCAACATATGTAGCTATTACCCTCGAAAACTAAAACTTTTGAGATAGGAAAAGAGCCTTTAATCACATTCTTTACCATTTGCAATCATAAAATAGTCTAATATCTTCATTTTTTCAACATACATAGCTATTACACTCGAAAACTAAAACTTTTGAAATAGGAAAAGAGCCTTTAATCACATTCTTTACCATTTGCAATCATAAAATAGTCTAATATCTTCATTATTTCAACATACGTAGCTATTACCCTCGAAAACTAAAACTTTTGAAATAGGAAAAGAGCCTTTAATCACATTCTTTACCATTTGCAATCATAAAATAGTCTAATATCTTCATTTTTCAACTTACGTAGCTATTACCCTCGAAAACTAAAACTTTTGAAATAGGAAAAGAGCCTTTAATCACATTCTTTACCATTTGCAATCATAATATAGTCTAATATCTTCATTTTTTCAACATACGTAGCTATTACCCTCGAAAACTAAAACTTTTAACATAGGAAAAGAGCCTTTAATCACATTTTTTACCATTTGCAATCATAAAATAGTCTAATATCTTCATTTTTCCAACATACGTAGCTATTACCCTCGAAAACTAAAACTTTTGACATAGGAAAAGAGCCTTTAATCACATTCTTTACCATGCGCAATCATAAAATAGTCTAATATCTTCATTTTTTCAACATACGTAACTATTACCCTCGAAAACTAAAACTTTTGACATAGGAAAAGAGCCTTTAATCACATTCTTTACCATTTGCAATCATAAAATAGTCTAATATCTTCATTTTTTCAACATACATAGCTATTACCCTCGAAAAGTAAAACTTTTGAAATAGGAAAAGAGCCTTTAATCACATTCTTTACCATTTCCAATCATAAAATAGCCTAATATCTTCATTATTTCAACATACGTAGCTATTACCCTCGAAAACTAAAACTTTTGAAATAGGAAAAGAGCCTTTAATCACATTCTTTACCATTTGCAATCATAAAATAGTCTAATATCTTCATTTTTTTAACATACGTAGCTATTACCCTCGAAAACTAAAACTTTTGAAATAGGAAAAGAGCCTTTAATCACATTCTTTACCATTTGCAATCATAAAATAGTCTAATATCTTCATTTTTTCAACATACGTAGCTATTACCCTCGAAAACTAAAACTTTTGACATAGGAAAAGAGCCTTTAATCACATTCTTTACCATTTGCAATCATAAAATAGTCTAATATCTTCATTTTTTCAACATACTTAGCTATTACCCTCGAAAACTAAAATTTTTGAAATAGGAAAAGAGTCTTTAATCACATTCTTTACCATGTGCAATCATAAAATAGTCTAATATCTTCATTTTTTCAAATACGTAGCTATTACCCTCGAAAACTAAAACTTTTGAAATAGGAAAAGAGCCTTTAATCACATTCTTTACCATGTGCAATCATAAAATAGTCTAATATCATCCTTTTTTTTCCACAGACATAGCTATTACCCTCGAAAACTAAAACTTTTGACATAGGAAAAGAGCCTTTAATCACATTCTTTACCATTTGCAATCATAAAATAGTCTAATATCTTCATTTTTTCAACATACGTAGCTATTACCCTCAAAAACTAAAACTTTTGACATAGGAAAAGAGCCTTTAATCACATTCTTTACTATTTGCAATCATAAAATAGTCTAATATCTTCATTTTTTCAACATACGTAGCTATTACCCTCGAAAACTAAAACTTTTGAAATAGGAAAAGAGCCTTTAATCACATTCTTTACCATGTGCAATCATAAAATTGTCTAATATCTTCATTTTTTCAACATACGTAGCTATTACCCTCGAAAACTAAAACTTTTGAAATAGGAAAAGAGCCTTTAATCACATTCTTTACCATGTGCAATCATAAAATAGTCTTATATCTTCGTAGCTATTACCCTCGAAAACTAAAACTTTTGAAATAGGAAAAGAGCCTTTAATCACATTCTTTACCATGTGCAATCATAAAATAGTCTAAAATCTTCATTTTTTCAACATAGGTAGCTATTACCCTCGAAAACTAAAACTTTTGAAATAGGAAAAGAGCCTTTAATCACATTCTTTACCATGTGCAATCATAAAATTGTCTAATATCTTCATTTTTTCAACATACGTAGCTATTACCCTCGAAAACTAAAACTTTTGAAATAGGAAAAGAGCCTTTAATCACATTCTTTACCACGTGCAATCATAAAATAGTCTAATATCTTCGTAGCTATTACCCTCGAAAACTAAAACTTTTGAAATAGGAAAAGAGCCTTTAATCACATTCTTTACCATGTGCAATCATAAAATAGTCTAATATCTTCATTTTTTCAACATACGTAGCTATTACCCTCAAAAACTAAAACTTTTGACATAGGAAAAGAGCCTTTAATCACATTCTTTACCATTTGCAATCATAAAATAGTCTAATATCTTCATTTTTTCAACATACGTAGCTATTACCCTCGAAAACTAAAACTTTTGACATATGAAAAGAGCCTTTAATCATATTCTTTACCACTTGCAATCATAAAATAGTCTAATATCTTCATTTTTTCAACATACGTAGCTATTACCCTCGAAAACTAAAACTTTTGAAATAGGAAAAGAGCCTTTAATCACATTCTTTACCATGTGCCATCATAAAATAGTCTAATATCTTCATTTTTTCAACATACGTAGCTATTACCCTCGAAAACTAAAACTTCTGAAATAGGAAAAGAGCCTTTAATCACATTCTTTACCATGTGCAATCATAAAATAGTCTAATATCTTCATTTTTTCAACATACGTAGCTATTACCCTCGAAAACTAAAACTTTTGAAATAGGAAAAGAGCCTTTAATCACATTCTTTACCATTTGCAATCATAAAATAGTCTAATATCTTCATTTTTTCAACATACGTAGTTATTACCCTCGAAAACTAAAACTTTTGAAATAGGAAAAGAGCCTTTAATCACATTCTTTACCATGTGCAATCATAAAATAGTCCAATATCTTCATTTTTTCAACATACGTAGCTATTACCCTCGAAAACTAAAACTTTTGAAATAGGAAAAGAGCCTTTAATCACATTCTTTGCCATTTGCAATCATAAAATAGTCTAATATCTTAATTTTTTCAACATACGTAGCTATTACCCTCAAAACTAAAACTTTTGACATAGGAAAAGAGCCTTTAATCACATTCTCTACCATTTGCAATCATAAAATTGTCTAATATCTTCATTTTTTCAACATACGTAGCTATTACCCTTGAAAACTAAAACTTTTGAAATAGGAAAAGAGCCTTTAATCACATTCTTTACCATTTGCAATCATAAAATAGTCTAATATCTTCATTTTTTCAACATAGGTAGCTATTACCCTCGAAAACTAAAACTTTTGAAATAGGAAAAGAGCCTTTAATCACATTCTTTACCATGTGCAATCATAAAATTGTCTAATATCTTCATTTTTTCAACATACGTAGCTATTACCCTCGAAAACTAAAACTTTTGAAATAGGAAAAGAGCCTTTAATCACATTCTTTACCATGTGCAATCATAAAATAGTCTAATATCTTCGTAGCTATTACCCTCGAAAACTAAAACTTTTGAAATAGGAAAAGAGCCTTTAATCACATTCTTTACCATGTGCAATCATAAAATAGTCTAATATCTTCATTTTTTCAACATACGTAGCTATTACCCTCAAAAACTAAAACTTTTGACATAGGAAAAGAGCCTTTAATCACATTCTTTACCATTTGCAATCATAAAATAGTCTAATATCTTCATTTTTTCAACATACGTAGCTATTACCCTCGAAAACTAAAACTTTTGACATAGGAAAAGAGCCTTTAATCACATTCTTTACCACTTGCAATCATAAAATAGTCTAATATCTTCATTTTTTCAACATACGTAGCTATTACCCTCGAAAACTAAAACTTTTGAAATAGGAAAAGAGCCTTTAAACACATTCTTTACCATGTGCCATCATAAAATAGTCTAATATCTTCATTTTTTCAACATACGTAGCTATTACCCTCGAAAACTAAAACTTCTGAAATAGGAAAAGAGCCTTTAATCACATTCTTTACCATGTGCAATCATAAAATAGTCTAATATCTTCATTTTTTCAACATACGTAGCTATTACCCTCGAAAACTAAAACTTTTGAAATAGGAAAAGAGCCTTTAATCACATTCTTTACCATTTGCAATCATAAAATAGTCTAATATCTTCATTTTTCAACATACGTAGCTATTACCCTCGAAAACTAAAACTTTTGAAATAGGAAAAGAGCCTTTAATCACATTCTTTACCATGTGCAATCATAAAATAGTCCAATATCTTCATTTTTTCAACATACGTAGCTATTACCCTCAAAACTAAAACTTTTGACATAGGAAAAGAGCCTTTAATCACATTCTCTACAACTTCATACTTTCTGCTCGAAAACATAAGCAATATTTATGTACCAATCATGTTACGTAACACAACACGTAACACAAGTTACGGTATTTACATTTTTATTCGATTTTTTATTTTGATGTCTATTAGGTTTTAGATGTATAATTCCATAGAACTTAAGCAAGAAGATAGGCAGTTGTATGTATCCAAAATTTAACTAGTCACTAAGAAATAGAAGGTTATACGATTAAATATCACACAAAAAAGTTCACACGCAAAAATAGTAATCACACTATTGACTGTTCTATCGGATTTTTATTTAACCGCAGCAAATAGCACGCAGTCTTAATATGGATTAAAAACAATAACAACTTGTATACAGACTTTGATAATTTCTTCTTACCAGGGCCGTATCTAGGATTTTTTTTTTGGGGGGGGGGGCTTACAAAAAACTTAAAACTCTTCAAAAATTTGTTTATATCCATTTTTGTTATGTTTTTTACGAGTCGGACAAACATTTCGATGGAGATGTCTCTATTGGGCTTTGGCACCAGATGTCTAGTTAATTTTTGTGAAATAATAAGTATCTGTTAACCCTCTATCTTCTGACGCGGGATTAATAGAGTTGGTTCTGTCGGTGAAATACTTTTTGGTAAAAATTTCTAGTGGTTTTTAATTGTTCAGCAATATTTAGTTCGATTGTCAATTACATATGTTTTATCCTTTTAGAAATTATATGTTAAACGATTAGAATCACTTGAGATGTTGAAGAAAAATCGTGTTGCGTAATCTGAAGACGGTCTTGGATCATATTATTCAATTCAAAAGAGTGTTGGCCTGAGGGAAAAAAACGACTGGGGTTAATAATGTCGATCGTATTTTATGCAAATTAGTTACACCTAGCCAATCGTGCTAAGTTAAACAGCGAATATCTAATCTCAATTTAATATGAAGCCCTTTTGTGACCATGTCAGTTGGTTTCCGATCATTACAAAAGTGTTTACTCTGGTTTTATCATGGGGTGGGGTGACGGGGGGGAACTTGTTATTTTGTATTTGGTGGAATGGAGCAAAACATTTTTCACTGGATCTCTATGAAGTCTTGTGCTACTTTTTCCCCTTTTTTATGCCTGTCTTCAGTAATGAATTTAAAAGAATAAAAATTTAATTATTATTTATAATTTAATAATTAAAAATTATTATTAATTTAATAATTACATTTAATAATTAAAAATTATTAGTAATTTAATAATTACATTTAATAATTTAAAAGAAAAAGGCTCATTTCTTTAAAAGAAATGAGCCTGTAATTCTTGTCAAAAAAAAGAAACATTGTATGTGCCATTTTTAGCGATTTCGTAAAGAGCAATTCAATAGCCACCGACACAGAGCTAATCTGATTATTCTTTGCTTATTGATGGAAATAGCATCAAGGTTTTGCCTGACCTTGTCCTGGGGATTTTTATGTGATATTAAAATAATTAAATGTTTCTAGATCATGGTGCTATGCTGAAAAACCATTATAGTTGACATTACATTTTTTTTACCTTATTTTTCATCCCTTCCCCCTCTCTGATTTTATTAGGCATGCAAGTTAGATGCACTCGCTACGTTAGTTAATCCTGAACATTTATGAGATGATTTCGCAGTTTTCATTAAATAAATGCATCAAATAAAATATACAGATAAGATGAAGGATATTATGAAATATTCTAGGTCTTTGATAGAATTCTTGATTAATATTCAAGGTCTTTGTGTATGACACTCCCTATCGTATCCACCTTTCTCTCTCCCCAAATTAGTATTCCTGGTAAGAGTAAATAAATTTTTATTCGTTAAAGCGACTTTTGTAGTACTAAAAAAAATATGCTTGTGTTTACGCTTCTATGTAACTATGATTAGAGCTATCCCAAAGTAAAAGTTCAGCTAACTTCTTTTATGTTTAGGCTCAAGCTTCAGTAGAATACTAAGATTGTAGTCAAACAGTTCGTGGTAACGAACTGTAGTAAGGCGCTACCTGGCTCAATAGTAACCGAAACTCTAAAAAATGGAATTTTGATACCAATAGCTACATCAAAAGAATTGCATTTTAATGCTGGTTTTAAATATATAAGTTTCATCAAGTTTGGTCTTACCCATCAAAAGTTACGAGCCTGAGAAAATTTGCATTATTTTAGAAAATAGGGGAAAACAGAGTTTTTAACTAGTTTTCTTATTCATTTAAATTGTCAAAGGTGTTTTCTATAGGGTGTTGGCTTGTGAGATGTTTCAAACAGGCTAATTTGGATACTTAGGTCTACTTTTGCAGTATTAGCAGAGTTTTTAACTAGTTTTCTTATTCATTTAAATTGTCAAAGGTGTTTTCCTATAGGGTGTCGGCTTGTGAGATGCTTCAAACAGGCTAAATTGGCTACTTAGGTCTACTTTTGCAGTATTAGCAGAGTTTTTAACTAGTTTTCTTATTCATTTAAATTGTCAAAGGTGTTTTCTATAGGGTGTTGGCTTGTGAGATGTTTCAAACAGGCTAAATTGGATACTTAGGTCTACTTTTGCAGTATTAGCAGAGTCTCTAATAAGTTTTCTTCTTCATTTAAATTCTCAAAGGTGTTTTCTATAGGGTGTTGGCTTGTGAGATGTTTCAAACAGGCTAAATTGGCTACTTAGGTCTACTTTTGCAGTATCAGCAGAATTTCTAATAAGTTTTCTTATTCATTTAAATTATCAAAGGTGTTTTTTATAAGGTGTTGGCTTGTGAGATGTTTCAGACAGGCTAAATTGGCTACTTAGGTCTACTTTTGTAGTACCAGCAGAATTTCTAATTCTGCACATACACTTCAAGTAAGAAAAATACTTATCTCTATAGTCAGAATTGCATCCTGAATCCAAAGTTATTGTGCATTTGCATCAGAAAGGAAATTAATATTCACCATATACAGACCTAGCCTATACCAATTCAGGGTATATATTTGCACGTTAGTGAGTATATGTGTATGTATGTGTATGTGTGTGTATGTGTATATGTATGTGTGTATGTATATGTATGTATATGTATGTGTATATATATATATATATATATATATATATATATATATATATATATATATATATATATATATATGTATATATGTAAGCCCTATAGATAGGTAGAGTAGCTCCATAGGAGGCTTAGGCCAAGTAGGACCTTGTCCCAGTGGGGCCCATAATATAAACTGGGAAACCCTCCCCTGGGGGTCATAATTTCAGGTGGAGGAGGAAGAAGGCCCCTCAAATGTACACTCAGCAGGGCCAACTGCCGTGTTCACGCGTCAGATGAGTTACAAACCTTCTCCCAGTAATGGGTAAAATTGCATGGTGAAGCAGAACACCATCGTGGGAGGATCCTCTATAGGAGGACAACTGCGGCAGGGCGTAAGATCCAGATTTATGGACAACGGCCTCTGTAAAGGGCTGCCTCGACCCTTTCGGGGTACCTGCAAGACTGGGAAACTTGCGGTCAATTTTTCCCACTTGAGGAGTGGCGCCCCTCGAGGAAATTATAGCCTAGTAAACAACACAGCACTCGTACGGGATTCTGATTATTGGATAATTTTCTGGGCTTGGTTGGTTTTGATGGGCGTTTTCGGGCTGAAAAACCTCTTCCTAGCTAATTTATCTACTATGGGCTGCCTCCCCGTAGTAGCATAATATTTGTAGGCATGAATATATAATGAGTCGGAGGTAATAGGCTTGGGACTGTCTGTGCAGGATTTCGACTCTTGTTGATAGAAGAGCATCGCCAAGTGCTGAAAACCATGTTGTGACCAAGATGGGCCCAGGATTGCACAAAGCCTCCAACTTACTGGAGGTCCCAGGGACTTCTTGCTGTCCGGTTCTAAGCCGGCTTAAGCGCTTCGGTGTAGACTTGAGAAGATATGTTGGTCCCCATCCTGCACTGGTATCCAGGATCACTGCTTTTCTTGAGGCCAAAATAATTTCAAAGATTTAAAGAACATGAAAATTGGAACTTGGAATGTTACGACGTTAAAAAATGACTATCGCATCGACATTTTGACTGACGAATTCAGACGGTTTGAACTGGGTTTATTAGGAGTTTCAGAAACTCATATCCCAGGGGTAGGAAGCATGAAATTAGGTGACATAGAATTTGTTTACTCAGGAATAAAGGATGGGGTACATAGACAGGGAGTAGGGCTCATGATGAATAAGGAAGCTGCTAAGTCTTGTTTAGGCTGGGAAGGTATTAATAATAGAATACTAATTGCTCATTTTATGACTAAAAAGTTTAGGGTATCAGTTATAGTAGTATATGCCCCCATTGAACCAACTGATGGAGATACTAGTGACTCAGATGAATTTTACTTACAGTTACAGGAGCAAATAGACAGGGTACCAGGTAGAAATATGGTGTTTTTGCTAGGAGATTTTAATGCCCAGGTTGGTAGAAATAGGGATAGATGGTATCCTAGCCTAGGTAATTTTGATGTAGGAAAAGAAAACAGTAATGGCTATAGGCTTTTGCAATTTTGTAGGTATAACAACCTAGTTATAACCAATACGGTGTTTGGTCACAAAATGGCCCATAAGTTGACATGGTATTCACGTGATGGTAAGACAGCAAACCTTATTGATTATGTTATTGTAAACAGAAGACTAGCAGGATCAATACAAGATACTAGGGTGTATAGGAGTGCCGTTATTGATGTTAAAAGTAAAGATCACCATCTAGTAGTGTCTAAGGTTAATTTAAAGCTGAAATTTCGGAAGAGTAACTCCCTCCCGGGAAGTTATGATGTTGGTAGACTTCAGGATGAAAATTTGAGAAAAAAATTCCAGGAACAGTTGAGTACTAAACTTGAGGGTTTAAAATTTGACAATGTGGAAGATGGATGGAATAATTTCAGAAAAACAATTTGTGAAGTTGCTGATGGTGTCCTAGGGAAGAGTGCTAAGACAGCAACTAGGAATATTAGTGAAAAAGCTTTAGGTTTAATAGAGAGTAGGAGGGGTTTGTATAAGAATTATCTGAGCGATAGGTCGTATGAAAACAAAAGGAATGTAAAGAAAGTGGAGAAAGCATTAAAATATGAACTAAGGAGATGTGAAATGGAAGTGATGGATAAAATTGCTGAGGATCTGGAAGATGCGGCTAGACGGCATAATAGTAAAATATTATACTGGCATGTTAATAAATTGAAAGGGAGTAGCCGATCCGGACTAGTCCCAGTTAAAGATAGAAATGGGGTCACAATTAGTGATAAGGAAAAAGTTAAAAAAAGATGGGTGGAACATTTTGAGAATGTGCTAAACCGAGATACAGTTGCAGGAAAAGATATAGATTAAAATGAAAAAGTTTGTGATACCCTGGATGTGAAGGAAGATTTGTTTAGTGAGGAAGAATTAGCGACAGTACTAGAAGGATTAAAAAATAATAAGGCCCCAGGTGCTGACAGTATGATTAATGAGTTCCTTAAATATGGTGGCTCTGAGGTTAGGAATAAGCTACTGAAGATTATGAACATGATTTTTGAAAAAGGGGAAGTACCCAATGATTTTAGGAAAACCTTAATTAAACCACTGTATAAGAAAGGTGACAAGAGTGAATGTCGGAATTATCGAGGCATTAGTCTGGTCTCTGTAGGTAGCAAATTACTGAGTAATATGATACTTTTTAGACTGAGACATGCTGTAGACAAAGTTTTAAGGGAAGAACAATGCGGTTTTAGAAAAGGTAGAGGATGTGTCGACCATGTTTTCACTCTTAGGTTAATAATTGAGAAGTCCCTTCGTTGTCAAACACCTTTGGTCCTTAGTTTTATCGATTATGAGCAAGCTTTCGATTCTGTTGATAGAACAGCGTTAACAAAGGTCTTATCGTTATATGGTATACCAGAAAAATACATTAAAGTGATTTGCGCTATGTACGAGAATAATACTGCTGCGGTTAAGGTAGGAAACGAGGTTAGCAACTGGTTTTGTATTAAATCAGGAGTTAAGCAGGGTTGTGTTCTATCCCCCTTTATATGGATCATTTTGATGGACTTCGTCTTAAGGAGCACAGGAAAGGCAATTGGAGACCATGGAATCAAATGGGGAGGAAGAACGCTCCTAGACTTAGATTATGCTGATGATTTAAGCATATTAGATGAAAGTGTGAGCAAAATGAATGAATTTTTAGAGGTTTTACGAGTTCAGGGTGCTAAAATAGGCTTGAAAATCAATGTTAAGAAGACTAAGTCACTAAGGTTAGGAATAAGTGAAGATGAACAGGTGACCTTAGGTAACGAAAAGATTGATCAGGTTGGGAGCTTCAGTTACCTTGGTAGTATTATTAGTAAAGATGGTGGGAGCAGTGAAGATGTTAAAAGTAGAATAGCTAAAGCTCAGGGTGTTTTTTCACAGTTAAAGAAAGTTTGGAAGAATAGAAAGATAAGCCTACAAACCAAGATTAGAATATTGGAAGCTACAGTGATGACAGTGGTCAAATATGGCTCTGAAGCATGGACACTCCGAAAAGCAGATGAAAATTTACTAGATGTTTTCCAGAGAAATTGCCTACGGATTGTTCTGGGTACCCGGCTGACTGACCGTATTTCAAACAGTAGGTTGTACGAAAAGTGTGGTTCAATCCCGCTTTCTGGGGCTATAATGAAAGAAAGGTTGAGATGGCTAGGCCACGTTCTACGGATGAAGGATGACAGATTACCGAAGATTGTCCTTTTTGGCCAACCGTCTGGGGCTACACGGAAAGCAGGTCGTCCTTGTCTGGGTTGGGAGGATGTCATAAATAAGGATTTAAAGGAAATGGGAACTTCCTGGGAGGGTGTAAAGAGGGAGGCTTTAAATAGATTAGGTTGGAGGAGGAGCGTGCGTAGCTGTGTTGGCCTCAGGCGGCTTGGTGCTGCAGTGAGTTATTAGTAGTAGTAGTAGTAGTAGTCTACCATTTGCAATCATAAAATTGTCTAATATCTTCATTTTTTCAACATACGTAGCTATTACCCTCGAAAACTAAAACTTTTGAAATAGGAAAAGAGCCTTTAATCACATTCTTTACCATTTGCAATCATAAAATAGTCTAATACCTTCATTTTTTCAACATAATTAGCTATTACCCTCGAAAACTAAGACTTTTGACATAGGAAAAGAGCCTATAATCACATTCTTTACCATTTGCAATCATAAAATAGTCTAATATATTCATTTTTTCAACATACGTAGCTATTACCCTCGAAAACTAAAACTTTTGACATAGGAAAAGAGCCTTTAATCACATTCTTTACCATGTGCAATCATAAAATAGTCTAATATCTTCATTTTTTCAACATACGTAGCTATTACCCTCGAAAACTAAAGCTTTTGAAATAGGAAAAAAGCCTTTAATCACATTCTTTACCATGTGCAATCATAAAATTGTCTAATATCTTCATTTTTTCAACATACGTAGCTATTACCCTCGAAAACTAAAACTTTTGAAATAGGAAAAGAGCCTTTAATCACATTCTTTACCATGTGCAATCATAAAATAGTCTAATATCATCCTTTTTTTCCACAGACATAGCTATTACCCTCGAAAACTAAAACTTTTGAAATAGGAAAAGAGCCTTTAATCACATTCTTTACCATTTGCAATCATAAAATAGTCTAATATCTTCTTTTTTTCAACATACGTAGCTATTACCCTCGAAAACTAAAACTTTTGACATAGGAAAAGAGCCTTTAATCACATTCTTTACCATTTGCAATCATAAAATAGTCTAATATCTTCATTTTTTCAACATACGTAGCTATTAGCCTCGAAAACTAAAACTTTTGACATAGGAAAAGAGCCTTTAATCACATTCTTTACCATTTGCAATCATAAAATAGTCTTATATCTTCATTTTTTCAACATACGTAGCTATTACCCTCGAAAACTAAAACTTTTGAAATAGGAAAATAGCCTTTAATAACATTCTTTACCATGTGCAATCATAAAATAGTCTAATATCTTCATTTTTTCAACATACGTAGCTATTACCCTCGAAAACTAAAGCCTTTGAAATAGGAAAAAAGCCTTTAATCACATTCTTTACCATGTGCAATCATAAAATTGTCTAATATCTTCATTTTTTCAACATACGTAGCTATTACCCTCGAAAACTAAAACTTTTGAAATAGGAAAAGAGTCTTTAATCACATTCTTTACCATGTGCAATCATAAAATAGTCTAATATCTTCATTTTTTCAACATACGTAGCTATTACCCTCGAAAACTAAAACTTTTGACATAGGAAAAGAGCCTTTAATCACATTCTTTACCATTTGCAATCATAAAATAGTCTAATATCTTCATTTTTTCAACATACGTAGCTATTAGCCTCGAAAACTAAAACTTTTGACATAGGAAAAGAGCCTTTAATCACATTCTTTACCATTTGCAATCATAAAATAGTCTTATATCTTCATTTTTTCAACATACGTAGCTATTACCCTCGAAAACTAAAACTTTTGAAATAGGAAAATAGCCTTTAATAACATTCTTTACCATGTGCAATCATAAAATAGTCTAATATCTTCGTAGCTATTACCCTCGAAAACTAAAACTTTTGAAATAGGAAAAGAGCCTTTAATCACATTCTTTACCATGTGCAATCATAAAATAGTCTAATATCTTCATTTTTTCAACATACGTAGCTATTACCCTCGAAAACTAAAACTTCTGAAATAGGAAAAGAGCCTTTAATCACATTCTTTACCATGTGCAATCATAAAATAGTCTAATATTTTCATTTTTTCAACATACGTAGCTATTACCCTCGAAAACTAAAACTTTTGAAATAGGAAAAGAGCCTTTAATCACATTCTTTACCATTTGCAATCATAAAATAGTCTAATATCTTCATTTTTTCAACATACGTAGTTATTACCCTCGAAAACTAAAACTTTTGAAATAGGAAAAGAGCCTTTAATCACATTCTTTACCATGTGCAATCATAAAATTGTCTAATATCTTCATTTTTTCAACATACGTAGCTATTACCCTCGAAAACTAAAACTTTTGAAATAGGAAAAGAGCCTTTAATCACATTCTTTACCATGTGCAATCATAAAATAGTCTAATATCTTCATTTTTTCAACATAGGTAGCTATTACCCTCGAAAACTAAAACTTTTGAAATAGGAAAAGAGCCTTTAATCACATTCTTTACCATGTGCAATCATAAAATTGTCTAATATCTTCATTTTTTCAACATACGTAGCTATTACCCTCGAAAACTAAAACTTTTGAAATAGGAAAAGAGCCTTTAATCACATTCTTTACCACGTGCAATCATAAAATAGTCTAATATCTTCGTAGCTATTACCCTCGAAAACTAAAACTTTTGAAATAGGAAAAGAGCCTTTAATCACATTCTTTACCATGTGCAATCATAAAATAGTCTAATATCTTCATTTTTTCAACATACGTAGCTATTACCCTCAAAAACTAAAACTTTTGACATAGGAAAAGAGCCTTTAATCACATTCTTTACCATTTTCGATCATAAAATAGTCTAATATCTTCATTTTTTCAACATACGTAGCTATTACCCTCGAAAACTAAAACTTTTGACATAGGAAAAGAGCCTTTAATCACATTCTTTACCACTTGCAATCATAAAATAGTCTAATATCTTCATTTTTTCAACATACGTAGCTATTACCCTCGAAAACTAAAACTTCTGAAATAGGAAAAGAGCCTTTAATCACATTCTTTACCATGTGCAATCATAAAATAGTCTAATATCTTCATTTTTTCAACATACGTAGCTATTACCCTCGAAAACTAAAACTTTTGAAATAGGAAAAGAGCCTTTAATCACATTCTTTACCATTTGCAATCATAAAATAGTCTAATATCTTCATTTTTCAACATACGTAGCTACTACCCTCGAAAACTAAAACTTTTGAAATAGGAAAAGAGCCTTTAATCACATTCTTTACCATGTGCAATCATAAAATAGTCCAATATCTTCATTTTTTCAACATACGTAGCTATTACCCTCAAAACTAAAACTTTTGACATAGGAAAAGAGCCTTTAATCACATTCTCTACCATTTGCAATCATAAAATTGTCTAATATCTTCATTTTTTCAACATACGTAGCTATTACCCTCGAAAACTAAAACTTTTGAAATAGGAAAAGAGCCTTTAATCACATTCTTTACCATGTGCAATCATAAAATAGTCTAATATCTTCATTTTTTCAACATACGTAGCTATTACCCTCGAAAAATAAGACTTTTGAAATAGGAAAAGAGCCTTTAATCACATTCTTTACCATTTGCAATCATAAAATAGTCTAATATCTTCATTTTTTCAACATACGTAGCTATTACCCTCGAAAACTAAAACTTTTGACATAGGAAAAGAGCCTTTAATCACATTCTTTACCATTTGCAATCATAAAATAGTCTAATATCTTCATTTTTTCAACATACGTAGCTATTAGCCTCGAAAACTAAAACTTTTGACATAGGAAAAGAGCCTTTAATCACATTCTTTACCATTTGCAATCATAAAATAGTCTTATATCTTCATTTTTTCAACATACGTAGCTATTACCCTCGAAAACTAAAACTTTTGAAATAGGAAAATAGCCTTTAATAACATTCTTTACCATGTGCAATCATAAAATAGTCTAATATCTTCGTAGCTATTACCCTCGAAAACTAAAACTTTTGAAATAGGAAAAGAGCCTTTAATCACATTCTTTACCATGTGCAATCATAAAATAGTCTAATATCTTCATTTTTTCAACATACGTAGCTATTACCCTCGAAAACTAAAACTTCTGAAATAGGAAAAGAGCCTTTAATCACATTCTTTACCATGTGCAATCATAAAATAGTCTAATATCTTCAGTTTTTCAACATACGTAGCTATTACCCTCGAAAACTAAAACTTTTGAAATAGGAAAAGAGCCTTTAATCACATTCTTTACCATTTGCAATCATAAAATAGTCTAATATCTTCATTTTTTCAACATACGTAGCTATTACCCTCGAAAACTAAAACTTTTGAAATAGGAAAAGAGCCTTTAATCACATTCTTTACCATGTGCAATCATAAAATAGTCTAATATCATCCTTTTTTTCCACAGACATAGCTATTACCCTCGAAAACTAAAACTTTTGAAATAGGAAAAGAGCCTTTAATCACATTCTTTACCATTTGCAATCATAAAATAGTCTAATATCTTCATTTTTTCAACATACGTAGCTATTACCCTCGAAAACTAAAACTTTTTACATAGAAAAAGAGCCTTTAATCACATTCTTTACCATTTGCAATCATAAAATAGTCTAATATCTTCATTTTTTCAACATACGTAGCTATTAGCCTCGAAAACTAAAACTTTTGACATAGGAAAAGAGCCTTTAATCACATTCTTTACCATTTGCAATCATAAAATAGTCTTATATCTTCATTTTTTCAACATACGTAGCTATTACCCTCGAAAACTAAAACTTTTGAAATAGGAAAATAGCCTTTAATAACATTCTTTACCATGTGCAATCATAAAATAGTCTAATATCTTCGTAGCTATTACCCTCGAAAACTAAAGCTTTTGAAATAGGAAAAGAGCCTTTAATCACATTCTTTACCATGTGCAATCATAAAATAGTCTAATATCTTCATTTTTTCAACATACGTAGCTATTACCCTCGAAAACTAAAACTTCTGAAATAGGAAAAGAGCCTTTAATCACATTCTTTACCATGTGCAATCATAAAATAGTCTAATATCTTCATTTTTTCAACATACGTAGCTATTACCCTCGAAAACTAAAACTTTTGAAATAGGAAAAGAGCCTTTAATCACATTCTTTACCATTTGCAATTATAAAATAGTCTAATATCTTCATTTTTTCAACATACGTAGTTATTACCCTCGAAAACTAAACTTTTGAAATAGGAAAAGAGCCTTTAATCACATTCTTTACCATGTGCAATCATAAAATAGTCAAATATCTTCATTTTTTCAACATACGTAGCTATTACCCTCGAAAACGAAAACTTTTGAAATAGGAAAAGAGCCTTTAATCACATTCTTTACCATTTGCAATCATAAAATAGTCTAATATCTTAATTTTTTCAACATACGTAGCTATTACCCTCAAAACTAAAACTTTTGACATAGGAAAAGAGCCTTTAATCACATTCTCTACCATTTGCAATCATAAAATTGTCTAATATCTTCATTTTTTCAACATACGTAGCTATTACCCTCGAAAACTAAAACTTTTGAAATAGGAAAAGAGCCTTTAATCACATTCTTTACCATGTGCAATCATAAAATAGTCTAATATCTTCATTTTTTCAACATAGGTAGCTATTACCCTCGAAAACTAAAACTTTTGAAATAGGAAAAGAGCCTTTAATCACATTCTTTACCATGTGCAATCATAAAATTGTCTAATATCTTCATTTTTTCAACATACGTAGCTATTACCCTCGAAAACTAAAACTTTTGAAATAGGAAAAGAGCCTTTAATCACATTCTTTACCACGTGCAATCATAAAATAGTCTAATATCTTCGTAGCTATTACCCTCGAAAACTAAAACTTTTGAAATAGGAAAAGAGCCTTAAATCACATTCTTTACCATGTGCAATCATAAAATAGTCTAATATCTTCATTTTTTCAACATACGTAGCTATTACCCTCAAAAACTAAAACTTTTGACATAGGAAAAGAGCCTTTAATCACATTCTTTACCATTTGCAATCATAAAATAGTCTAATATCTTCATTTTTTCAACATACGTAGCTATTACCCTCGGAAACTAAAACTTTTGACATAGGAAAAGAGCCTTTAATCACATTCTTTACCACTTGCAATCATAAAATAGTCTAATATCTTCATTTTTTCAACATACGTAGCTATTACCCTCGAAAACTAAAACTTTTGAAATAGGAAAAGAGCCTTTAATCACATTCTTTACCATGTGCCATCATAAAATAGTCTAATATCTTCATTTTTTCAACATACGTAGCTATTACCCTCGAAAACTAAAACTTCTGAAATAGGAAAAGAGCCTTTAATCACATTCTTTACCATGTGCAATCATAAAATAGTCTAATATCTTCATTTTTTCAACATACGTAGCTATTACCCTCGAAAACTAAAACTTTTGAAATAGGAAAAGAGCCTTTAATCACATTCTTTACCATGTGCAATCATAAAATTGTCTAATATCTTCATTTTTTCATCATACGTAGCTATTACCCTCGAAAACTAAAACTTTTGAAATAGGAAAAGAGCCTTTAATCACATTCTTTACCATGTGCAATCATAAAATAGTCTAATATCTTCGTAGCTATTACCCTCGAAAACTAAAACTTTTGAAATAGGAAAAGAGCCTTTAATCACATTCTTTACCATGTGCAATCATAAAATAGTCTAATATCTTCATTTTTTCAACATACGTAGCTATTACCTTCAAAAACTAAAACTTTTGACATAGGAAAAGAGCCTTTAATCACATTCTTTACCACTTGCAATCATAAAATAGTCTAATATCTTCATTTTTTCAACATACGTAGCTATTACCCTCGAAAACTAAAACTTTTGAAATAGGAAAAGAGCCTTTAATCACATTCTTTACCATGTGCCATCATAAAATAGTCTAATATCTTCATTTTTTCAACATACGTAGCTATTACCCTCGAAAACTAAAACTTCTGAAATAGGAAAAGAGCCTTTAATCACATTCTTTACCATGTGCAATCATAAAATAGTCTAATATCTTCATTTTTTCAACATACGTAGCTATTACCCTCGAAAACTAAAACTTTTGAAATAGGAAAAGAGCCTTTAATCACATTCTTTACCATTTGCAATCATAAAATAGTCTAATATCTTCATTTTTCAACATACGTAGCTATTACCCTCGAAAACTAAAACTTTTGAAATAGGAAAAGAGCCTTTAATCACATTCTTTACCATGTACAATCATAAAATAGTCCAATATCTTCATTTTTTCAACATATGTAGCTATTACCCTCAAAACTAAAACTTTTGACATAGGAAAAGAGC
>NW_027065640.1:0-21218 GCF_032884065.1 Artemia franciscana | reverse complement strand
TCTTTTCCTATGTGAAAAGTTTTAGTTTTTGAGGGTAATAGCTACGTATGTTGAAAAAATGAAGATATTAGACTATTTTATGATTGCAAATGGTAAAGAATGTGATTAAAGGCTCTTTTCCTATTTCAAAAGTTTTAGTTTTCGAGGGTAATAGCTACGTATGTTGAAAAAATGAAGATATTAGACCATTTTATAATTGCAAATGGTAAGGAATGTGATTAAAGGCTCTTTTCCTATGTCAAAAGTTTTAGTTTTCGAGGGTAATAGCTACGTATGTTGGAAAAATGAAGATATTAGACTATTTTATGATTGGAAATGGTAAAGAATGTGATTAAAGGCTCTTTTCCTATGTGAAAAGTTTTAGTTTTCGAGGGTAATAGCTACGTATGTTAGAAAAATGAAGATATTAGACTATTTTATGATTACAAATGGTAAAGAATGTGATTAAAGGCTCTTTTCCTATTTCAGAAGTTTTAGTTTTCGAGGGTAATAGCTACGTATGTTGGAAAAATGAAGATATTAGACTATTTTATTATTGCAAATGGTAAAGAATGTGATTAAAGGCTCTTTTCCTATGTCAAAATTTTTAGTTTTCGAGGGGTAATAGCTACGTATGTTGAAAAAAATGAAGATATTAGACTATTTATGATTGGAAATGGTAAAGAATGTGATTAAAGGCTCTTTTCCTATTTCAAAAGTCTTCGTTTTCGAGGGTAATAGCTACGTATGTTGGAAAAATGAAGATATTAGACTATTTTATGATTGCACATGGTAAAGAATGTGATTAAAGGCTCTTTTCCTATGTCAAAAGTTTTAGTTTTCGAGGGTAATAGCTACGTATGTTGGAAAAATGAAGATATTAGACTATTTTATGATTACAAATGGTAAAGAATGTGATTAAAGGCTCTTTTCCTATTTCAGAAGTTTTAGTTTTCGAGGGTAATAGCTACGTATGTTGGAAAAATGAAGATATTAGACTATTTTATTATTGCAAATGGTAAAGAATGTGATTAAAGGCTCTTTTCCTATGTCAAAATTTTTAGTTTTCGAGGGTAATAGCTACGTATGTTGAAAAATGAAGATATTAGACTATTTTATGATTGGAAATGGTAAAGAATGTGATTAAAGGCTCTTTTCCTATGTGAAAAAATTTAGTTTTCGAGGGTAATAGCTACGTATGTTGAAAAAATGAAGATATTAGACTATTTTATGATTGCAAATGGTAAAGAATGTGATTAAAGGCTCTTTTCCTATATCAAAAGTTTTAGTTTTCGAGGGTAATAGCTACGTATGTTGAAAAAATGAAGATATTAGACCATTTTATAATTGCAAATGGTAAGGAATGTGATTAAAGGCTCTTTTCCTATGTCAAAAGTTTTAGTTTTCGAGGGTAATAGCTACGTATGTTGGAAAAATGAAGATATTAGACTATTTTATGATTGGAAATGGTAAAGAATGTGATTAAAGGCTCTTTTCCTATGTGAAAAGTTTTAGTTTTCGAGGGTAATAGCTACGTATGTTGAAAAAATGAAGATATTAGACTATTTTATGATTGCAAATGGTAAAGAATGTGAATAAAGGCTCTTTTCCTATTTCAAAAGTTTTAGTTTTCGAGGGTAATAGCTACGTATGTTGAAAAAATGAAGATATTAGACCATTTTATAATTGCAAATGGTAAGGAATGTGATTAAAGGCTCTTTTCCTATGTCAAAAGTTTTAGTTTTCGAGGGTAATAGCTACGTATGTTGGAAAAATGAAGATATTAGACTATTTTATGATTGCACATGGTAAAGAAAGTGATTAAAGGCTCTTTTCCTATTTCAAAAGTTTTAGTTTTCGAGGGTAATAGCTACGTATGTTGAAAAAATGAAGATATTAGACTATTTTATAATTGCAAATGGTAACGAATGTGATTAAAGGCTCTTTTCCTATGTCAAAAGTTTTAGTTTTCGAGGATAATAGCTACGTATGATGAAAAAATGAAGATATTGGACTATTTTGTGATTGCAAATGGTAAAGAATGTGATTAAAGGCTCTTTTCCTATGTCAAAATTTTTAGTTTTCGAGGGTAATAGCTACGTATGTTGAAAAAATGAAGATATTAGACTATTTTATGATTGGAAATGGTAAAGAATGTGATTAAAGGCTCTTTTCCTATTTCAAAAGTCTTCGTTTTCGAGGGTAATAGCTAAGTATGTTGGAAAAATGAAGATATTAGACTATTTTATGATTGCACATGGTAAAGAATGTGATTAAAGGCTCTTTTCCTATGTCAAAAGTTTTAGTTTTCGAGGGTAATAGCTACGTATGTTGGAAAAATGAAGATATTAGACTATTTTATGATTACAAATGGTAAAGAATGTGATTAAAGGCTCTTTTCCTATTTCAGAAGTTTTAGTTTTCGAGGGTAATAGCTACGTATGTTGGAAAAATGAAGATATTAGACTATTTTATTATTGCAAATGGTAAAGAATGTGATTAAAGGCTCTTTTCCTATGTCAAAATTTTTAGTTTTCGAGGGTAATAGCTACGTATGTTGAAAAAATGAAGATATTAGACTATTTTATGATTGGAAATGGTAAAGAATGTGATTAAAGGCTCTTTTCCTATGTGAAAAGTTTTAGTTTTCGAGGGTAATAGCTACGTATGTTGAAAAAATGAAGATATTAGACTATTTTATGATTGCAAATGGTAAAGAATGTGATTAAAGGCTCTTTTCCTATTTCAAAAGTTTTAGTTTTCGAGGGTAATAGCTACGTATGTTGAAAAAATGAAGATATTAGACCATTTTATAATTGCAAATGGTAAGGAATGTGATTAAAGGCTCTTTTCCTATGTCAAAAGTTTTAGTTTTCGAGGGTAATAGCTACGTATGTTGGAAAAATGAAGATATTAGACTATTTTATGATTGCACATGGTAAAGAATGTGATTAAAGGCTCTTTTCCTATGTCAAAAGTTTTAGTTTTCGAGGGTAATAGCTATGTATGTTGGAAAAATGAAGATATTAGACTATTTTATGATTGCACATGGTAAAGAAAGTGCTCAAAGGCTCTTTTCCTATTTCAAAAGTTTTAGTTTTCGAGGGTAATAGCTACGTATGTTGAAAAAATGAAGATATTAGACTATTTTATGATTGCAAATGGTAAAGAATGTGATTAAAGGCTCTTTTCCTATGTCAAAATTTTTAGTTTTCGAGGGTAATAGCTACGTATGTTGAAAAAATGAAGATATTAGACTATTTTATGATTGGAAATGGTAAAGAATGTGATTAAAGGCTCTTTTCCTATTTCAAAAGTCTTCGTTTTCGAGGGTAATAGCTACGTATGTTGGAAAAAATGAAGATATTAGACTATTTTATGATTGCACATGGTAAAGAATGTGATTAAAGGCTCTTTTTCTATGGGAAAAGTTTTAGTTTTCGAGGGTAATAGCTACGTATGTTGAAAAAATGAAGATATTAGACTATTTTATGATTGCAAATGGTAAAGAATGTGCTTAAAGGCTCTTTTCCTATGGCAAAAGTTTTAGTTTTCGAGGGTAATAGCTACGTATGTTGAAAAAATGAAGATATTAGACTATTTTATGATTGCAAATGGTAACGAATATGATTAAAGGCTCTTTTCCTATGTCAAAAGTTTTAGTTTTCGAGGGTAATAGCTAAGTATGTTGAAAAAATGAAGATATTAGACTATTTTATAATTGCAAATGGTAAAGAATGTGATTAAAGGTTCTTTTCCTATTTCAAAAGTTTTCGTTTTCGAGGGTAATAGCTACGTATGTTGGAAAAATGAAGATATTAGAATATTTTATGATTGCACATGGTAAAGAATGTGATTAAAGGCTCTTTTTCTATGGCAAAAGTTTTAGTTTTCGAGGGTAATAGCTACGTATGTTGGAAAAATGAAGATATTAGACTATTTTATGATTGCACATGGTAAAGAATGTGATTAAAGGCTCTTTTCCTATGTCAAAAGTTTTAGTTTTTGAGGGTAATAGCTACGTATGTTGGAAAAATGAAGATATGAGACTATTTTATGATTGCACATGGTAAAGAAAGTGCTTAAAGGCTCTTTTCCTATTTCAAAAGTTTTAGTTTTCGAGGGTAATAGCTACGTATGTTGAAAAAATGAAGATATTAGACTATTTTATTATTGCAAATGGTAAAGAATGTGATTAAAGGCTCTTTTTCTATGTCAAAAGTTTTAGTTTTCGAGTGTAATAGCTACGTATGTTGGAAAAATGAAGATATTAGACTATTTTATGATTGCACATGGTAAAGAAAGTGATTAAAGGCTCTTTTCCTATTTCAAAAGTTTTAGTTTTCGAGGGTAATAGCTACGTATGTTGAAAAAATGAAGATATTGGACTATTTTGTGATTGCAAATGGTAAAGAATGTGATTAAAGGCTCTTTTCCTATGTCAAAAGTTTTAGTTTTCGAGGGTAATAGCTACGTATGTTGAAAAATGAAGATATTAGACTATTTTATGATTGCAAATGGTAAAGAATGTGATTAAAGGCTCTTTTCCTATTTCAAAAGTTTTAGTTTTCGAGGGTAATAGCTACGTATGTTGGAAAAATGAAGATATTAGACTATTTTATGATTGCACATGGTAAAGAATGTGATTAAAGGCTCTTTTCCTATGTCAAAAGTTTTAGTTTTCGAGGGTAATAGCTACGTATGTTGAAAAAATGAATATATTAGACTATTTTATGATTGCAAATGGTAAAGAATGTGATTAAAGGCTCTTTTCCTATTTCAAAAGTTTTAGTTTTCGAGGGTAATAGCTACGTATGTTGAAAAATGAAGATATTAGACTATTTTATGATTGCAAATGGTAAGAATGTGATTAAAGGCTCTTTTCCTATTTCAAAAGTTTTAGTTTTCGAGGGTAATAGCTACGTATGTTGAAAAAATGAAGATATTAGACTATTTTATGATTGCACATGGTAAAGAATGTGATTAAAGGCTCTTTTCCTATTTCAAAAGTTTTAGTTTTCGAGGGTAATAGCTACGTATGTTGAAAAAATGAAGATATTAGACTATTTTATAATTGCAAATGGTAAAGAATGTGATTAAAGGCTCTTTTCCTATTTCAAAAGTTTTAGTTTTCGAGGGTAATAGCTACGTATAATGAAAAAATGAAGATATTAGACTATTTTATGATTGCACATGGTAAAGAATGTGATTAAAGGCTCTTTTCCTATGTCAAAAGTTTTAGTTTTCGAGGGTAATAGCTACGTATGTTGAAAAATGAAGATATTAGACTATTTTATGATTGCAAATGGTAAAGAATGTGATTAAAGGCTCTTTTCCTATTTCAAAAGTTTTAGTTTTCGAGGGTAATAGCTACGTATGTTGGAAAAATGAAGATATTAGACTATTTTATGATTGCACATGGTAAAGAATGTGATTAAAGGCTCTTTTCCTATTTCAAAAGTTTTAGTTTTCGAGGGTAATAGCTACGTATGTTGAAAAAATGAATATATTAGACTATTTTATGATTGCAAATGGTAAAGAATGTGATTAAAGGCTCTTTTCCTATGTCAAAAGTTTTAGTTTTCGAGGGTAATAGCTACGTATGTTGAAAAAATGAAGATATTAGACTATTTTATGATTGCAAATGGTAAAGAATGTGATTAAAGGCTCTTTTCCTATGTCAAAAGTTTTAGTTTTCGAGGGTAATAGCTACGTATGTTGGGAAAAATGAAGATATTAGACTATTTTATGATTGCACATGGTAAAGAATGTGATTAAAGGCTCTTTTCCTATGTCAAAAGTTTTAGTTTTCGAGGGTAATAGCTACGTATGTTGGAAAAATGAAGATATTAGACTATTTTATTATTGCACATGGTAAAGAAAGTGCTTAAAGGCTCTTTTCCTATTTCAAAAGTTTTAGTTTTCGAGGGTAATAGCTACGTATGTTGGAAAAATGAAGATATGAGACTATTTTATGATTGCACATGGTAAAGAATGTGATTAAAGGCTCTTTTCCTATGTCAAAAGTTTTAGTTTTCGAGGGTAATAGCTACGTATGTTGGAAAAATGAAGATATTAGACTATTTTATGATTGCAAATGGTAAAGAATGTGATTAAAGGCTCTTTTCCTATTTCAAAAGTTTTAGTTTTCGATGGTAATAGCTACGTATGTTGAAAAAATGAAGATATTAGACTATTTTATGATTGCACGTGGTAAAGAAAGTGCTCAAAGGCTCTTTTCCTATTTCAAAAGTTTTAGTTTTCGAGGGTAATAGCTACGTATGTTGAAAAAATGAAGATATTAGACTATTTTATGATTGCAAATGGTAAAGAATGTGATTAAAGGCTCTTTTCCTATGTCAAAATTTTTAGTTTTCGAGGGTAATAGCTACGTATGTTGAAAAAATGAAGATATTAGACTATTTTATGATTGGAAATGGTAAAGAATGTGATTAAAGGCTCTTTTCCTATTTCAAAAGTCTTCGTTTTCGAGGGTAATAGCTACGTATGTTGGAAAAATGAAGATATTAGACTATTTTATGATTGCACATGGTAAAGAATGTGATTAAAGGCTCTTTTTCTATGGGAAAAGTTTTAGTTTTCGAGGGTAATAGCTACGTATGTTGAAAAAATGAAGATATTAGACTATTTTATGATTGCAAATGGTAAAGAATGTGCTTAAAGGCTCTTTTCCTATGGCAAAAGTTTTAGTTTTCGAGGGTAATAGCTACGTATGTTGAAAAAATGAAGATATTAGACTATTTTATGATTGCAAATGGTAACGAATATGATTAAAGGCTCTTTTCCTATGTCAAAAGTTTTAGTTTTCGAGGGTAATAGCTAAGTATGTTGAAAAAATGAAGATATTAGACTATTTTATAATTGCAAATGGTAAAGAATATGATTAAAGGTTCTTTTCCTATTTCAAAAGTTTTCGTTTTCGAGGGTAATAGCTACGTATGTTGGAAAAATGAAGATATTAGAATATTTTATGATTGCACATGGTAAAGAATGTGATTAAAGGCTCTTTTTCTATGGCAAAAGTTTTAGTTTTCGAGGGTAATAGCTACGTATGTTGGAAAAATGAAGATATTAGACTTGATTGCACATGGTAAAGAATGTGATTAAAGGCTCTTTTCCTATGTCAAAAGTTTTAGTTTTTGAGGGTAATAGCTACGTATGTTGGAAAAATGAAGATATGAGACTATTTTATGATTGCACATGGTAAAGAAAGTGCTTAAAGGCTCTTTTCCTATTGTCAAAAGTTTTAGTTTTCGAGGGTAATAGCTACGTATGTTGAAAAAATGAAGATATTAGACTATTTTATGATTGCAAATGGTAAAGAATGTGATTAAAGGCTCTTTTCCTATGTCAAAAGTTTTAGTTTTCGAGGGTAATAGCTACGTATGTTGGAAAAATGAAGATATTAGACTATTTTATGATTGCACATGGTAAAGAATGTGATTAAAGGCTCTTTTCCTATTTCAAAAGTTTTAGTTTTCGAGGGTAATAGCTACGTATGTTGAAAAAATGAAGATATTAGACTATTTTATGATTGCAAATGGTAAAGAATGTGATTAAAGGCTCTTTTCCTATTTCAAAAGTTTTAGTTTTCGAGGGTAATAGCTACGTATGATGAAAAAATGAAGATATTGGACTATTTTGTGATTGCAAATGGTAAAGAATGTGATTAAAGGCTCTTTTCCTATGTCAAAAGTTTTAGTTTTCGAGGGTAATAGCTACGTATGTTGAAAAAATGAAGATATTAGACTATTTTATGATTGAAATGGTAAAGAATGTGATTAAAGGCTCTTTTCCTATTTCAAAAGTTTTCGTTTTCGAGGGTAATAGCTACGTATGTTGGAAAAATGAAGATATTAGACTATTTTATGATTGCACATGGTAAAGAATGTGATTAAAGGCTCTTTTCCTATGTCAAAAGTTTTAGTTTTCGAGGGTAATAGCTACGTATGTTGGAAAAATGAAGATATTAGACTATTTTATGATTGCAAATGGTAAAGAATGTGATTAAAGGCTCTTTTCCTATTTCAAAAGTTTTAGTTTTCGAGGGTAATAGCTACGTATGTTGAAAAAATGAAGATATTAGAGTATTTTATGATTGCAAATGGTAAAGAATGTGATTAAAGGCTCTTTTCCTATGTCAAAAGTTTTAGTTTTCGAGGGTAATAGCTACGTATGTTGAAAAAATGAAGATATTAGACTATTTTATGATTGGAAATGGTAAAGAATGTGATTAAAGGCTCTTTTCCTATGTGAAAAGTTTTAGTTTTCGAGGGTAATAGCTACGTTTGTTGAAAAAATGAAGATATTAGACTATTTTATGATTGCAAATGGTAAAGAATGTGATTAAAGGCTCTTTTCCTATTTCAAAAGTTTTAGTTTTCGAGGGTAATAGCTACGTATGTTGAAAAAATGAAGATATTAGACTATTTTATGATTGCAAATGGTAAAGAATGTGATTAAAGGCTCTTTTCCTATGTCAAAAGTTTTAGTTTTCGAGGGTAATAGCTACGTATGTTGGAAAAATGAAGATATTAGACTATTTTATGATTGCACATGGTAAAGAATGTGATTAAAGGCTCTTTTCCTATGTCAAAAGTTTTAGTTTTCGAGGGTAATAGCTACGTATGTTGGAAAAATGAAGATATTAGACTATTTTATGATTGCAAATGGTAAAGAATGTGATTAAAGGCTCTTTTCCTATTTCAAAAGTTTTAGTTTTCGAGGGTAATAGCTACGTATGTTGAAAAAATGAAGATATTAGACTATTTTATGATTGCACATGGTAAAGAATGTGATTAAAGGCTCTTTTCCTATTCAAAAGTTTTAGTTTTCGAGGGTAATAGCTACGTATGTTGAAAAAATGAAGATATTAGACTATTTTATGATTGCACATGGTAAAGAATGTGATTAAAGGCTCTTTTCCTATGTCAAAATTTTAGTTTTCGAGGGTAATAGCTACGTATGTTGAAAAAATGAAGATATTAGACTATTTTATGATTGCAAATGGTAAAGAATGTGATTAAAGGCTCTTTTCCTATTTCAAAAGTTTTAGTTTTCGAGGGTAATAGCTACGTATGTTGGAAAAATGAAGATATTAGACTATTTTATGATTGCACATGGTAAAGAATGTGATTAAAGGCTCTTTTCCTATGGGAAAAGTTTTAGTTTTCGAGGGTAATAGCTACGTATGTTGAAAAAATGAAGATATTAGACTATTTTATGATTGCAAATGGTAAAGAATGTGATTAAAGGCTCTTTTCCTATGGCAAAAGTTTTAGTTTTCGAGGGTAATAGCTACGTATGTTGAAAAATGAAGATATTAGACTATTTTATGATTGCAAATGGTAAAGAATGTGATTAAAGGCTCTTTTCCTATGTCAAAAGTTTTAGTTTTCGAGGGTAATAGCTACGTATGTTGAAAAAATGAAGATATTAGACTATTTTATGATTGAAAATGGTAAAGAATGTGATTAAAGGCTCTTTTCCTATTTCAAAAGTTTTAGTTTTCGAGGGTAATAGCTACGTATGTTGGAAAATGAAGATATTAGAATATTTTATGATTGCAAATGGTAAAGAATGTGATTAAAGGCTCTTTTCCTATGTCAAAAGTTTTAGTTTTCGAGGGTAATAGCTACGTATGTTGGAAAAATGAAGATATTAGACTATTTTATGATTGCACATGGTAAAGAATGTGATTAAAGGCTCTTTTCCTATGTCAAAAGTTTTAGTTTTTCGAGGGTAATAGCTACGTATGTTGGAAAAATGAAGATATTAGACTATTTTATGATTGCACATGGTAAAGAAAGTGCTTAAAGGCTCTTTTCCTATTTCAAAAGTTTTAGTTTTCGAGGGTAATAGCTACGTATGTTGAAAAAATGAAGATATTAGACTATTTTATGATTGCAAATGGTAAAGAATGTGATTAAAGGCTCTTTTCCTATGTCAAAAGTTTTAGTTTTCGAGGGTAATAGCTACGTATGTTGGAAAAATGAAGATATTAGACTATTTTATGATTGCACATGGTAAAGAATGTGATTAAAGGCTCTTTTCCTATTTCAAAAGTTTTAGTTTTCGAGGGTAATAGCTACGTATGTTGAAAAAATGAAGATATTAGACTATTTTATGATTGCAAATGGTAAAGAATGTGATTAAAGGCTCTTTTCCTATTCAAAAGTTTTAGTTTTCGAGGGTAATAGCTACGTATGATGAAAAAATGAAGATATTAGACTATTTTATGATTGCAAATGGTAAAGAATGTGATTAAAGGCTCTTTTCCTATGTCAAAAGTTTTAGTTTTCGAGGGTAATAGCTACGTATGTTGAAAAAATGAATATATTAGACTATTTTATGATTGCAAATGGTAAAGAATGTGATTAAAGGCTCTTTTCCTATTTCAAAAGTTTTAGTTTTCGAGGGTAATAGCTACGTATGTAGAAAAAATGAAGATATTAGACTATTTTATGATTGCAAATGGTAAAGAATGTGATTAAAGGCTCTTTTCCTATGTCAAAAGTTTTAGTTTTCGAGGGTAATAGCTACGTATGTGGGAAAAATGAAGATATTAGACTATTTTATGATTGCACATGGTAAAGAATGTGATTAAAGGCTCTTTTCCTATGTCAAAAGTTTTAGTTTTCGAGGGTAATAGCTACGTATGTTGGAAAAATGAAGATATTAGACTATTTTATGATTGCAAATGGTAAAGAATGTGATTAAAGGCTCTTTTCCTATTTCAAAAGTTTTAGTTTTCGAGGGTAATAGCTACGTATGTTGGAAAAATGAAGATATTAGACTATTTTATTATTGCACATGGTAAAGAATGTGATTAAAGGCTCTTTTCCTATTTCAAAAGTTTTAGTTTTCGAGGGTAATAGCTACGTATGTTGGAAAAATGAAGATATTAGACTATTTTATGATTGCACATGGTAAAGAATGTGATTAAAGGCTCTTTTCCTATGTCAAAAGTTTTAGTTTTCGAGGGTAATAGCTACGTATGTTGGAAAAATGAAGATATTAGACTATTTTATGATTGCAAATGGTAAAGAATGTGATTAAAGGCTCTTTTCCTATGTCAAAAGTTTTAGTTTTCGAGGGTAATAGCTACGTATGTTGAAAAAATGAAGATATTAGACTATTTTATGATTGAAATGGTAAAGAATGTGATTAAAGGCTCTTTTCCTATTTCAAAAGTTTTAGTTTTCGAGGGTAATAGCTACGTATGTTGGAAAAATGAAGATATTAGACTATTTTATGATTGCACATGGTAAAGAATGTGATTAAAGGCTCTTTTCTATGGGAAAAGTTTTAGTTTTCGAGGGTAATAGCTACGTATGTTGAAAAAATGAAGATATTAGACTATTTTATGATTGCAAATGGTAAAGAATGTGCTTAAAGGCTCTTTTCCTATGCAAAAGTTTTAGTTTTCGAGGGTAATAGCTACGTATGTTGAAAAAATGAAGATATTAGACTATTTTATGATTGCAAATGGTAAAGAATGTGATTAAAGGCTCTTTTCCTATGTCAAAAGTTTTAGTTTTCGAGGGTAATAGCTAGTATGTTGAAAAAATGAAGATATTAGACTATTTTATGATTGCAAATGGTAAAGAATGTGATTAAAGGCTCTTTTCCTATTTCAAAAGTTTTAGTTTTCGAGGGTAATAGCTACGTATGTTGGAAAAATGAAGATATTAGACTATTTTATGATTGCACATGGTAAAGAATGTGATTAAAGGCTCTTTTCCTATGCAAAAGTTTTAGTTTTCGAGGGTAATAGCTACGTATGTTGGAAAAATGAAGATATTAGACTATTTTATGATTGCAAATGGTAAAGAATGTGATTAAAGGCTCTTTTCCTATGTCAAAAGTTTTAGTTTTTCGAGGGTAATAGCTACGTATGTTGGAAAAATGAAGATATTAGACTATTTTATGATTGCAAATGGTAAAGAAAGTGCTTAAAGGCTCTTTTCCTATTTCAAAAGTTTTAGTTTTCGAGGGTAATAGCTACGTATGTTGAAAAAATGAAGATATTAGACTATTTTATGATTGCAATGGTAAAGAATGTGATTAAAGGCTCTTTTCCTATGTCAAAAGTTTTAGTTTTCGAGGGTAATAGCTACGTATGTTGGAAAAATGAAGATATTAGACTATTTTATGATTGCAAATGGTAAAGAATGTGATTAAAGGCTCTTTTCCTATTGTCAAAAGTTTTAGTTTTCGAGGGTAATAGCTACGTATGTTGAAAAAATGAAGATATTAGACTATTTTATGATTGCAAATGGTAAAGAATGTGATTAAAGGCTCTTTTCCTATGTCAAAAGTTTTAGTTTTCGAGGGTAATAGCTACGTATGTTGAAAAAATGAAGATATTAGACTATTTTATGATTGCAAATGGTAAAGAATGTGATTAAAGGCTCTTTTCCTATGTCAAAAGTTTTAGTTTTCGAGGGTAATAGCTACGTATGTTGAAAAAATGAAGATATTAGACTATTTTATGATTGCAAATGGTAAAGAATGTGATTAAAGGCTCTTTTCCTATTTCAAAAGTTTTAGTTTTCGAGGGTAATAGCTACGTATGTTGAAAAAATGAAGATATTAGACTATTTTATAATTGCAAATGGTAAAGAATGTGATTAAAGGCTCTTTTCCTATGTCAAAAGTTTTAGTTTTCGAGGGTAATAGCTACGTATGTTGGAAAAATGAAGATATTAGACTATTTTATGATTGCACATGGTAAAGAATGTGATTAAAGGCTCTTTTCCTATGTCAAAAGTTTTAGTTTTCGAGGGTAATAGCTACGTATGTTGGAAAAAATGAAGATATTAGACTATTTTATGATTGCAAATGGTAAAGAATGTGATTAAAGGCTCTTTTCCTATGAAAAGTTTTAGTTTTCGAGGGTAATAGCTACGTATGTTGAAAAAATGAAGATATTAGACTATTTTATGATTGCAAATGGTAAAGAATGTGATTAAAGGCTCTTTTCCTATCAAAAGTTTTAGTTTTCGAGGGTAATAGCTACGTATGTTGAAAAAATGAAGATATTAGACTATTTTATGATTGCAAATGGTAAAGAATGTGATTAAAGGCTCTTTTCCTATTTCAAAAGTTTTAGTTTTCGAGGGTAATAGCTACGTATGTTGAAAAATGAAGATATTAGACTATTTTATGATTGCAAATGGTAAAGAATGTGATTAAAGGCTCTTTTCCTATTTCAAAAGTTTTAGTTTTCGAGGGTAATAGCTACGTATGTTGGAAAAAATGAAGATATTAGACTATTTTATGATTGCACATGGTAAAGAATGTGATTAAAGGCTCTTTTCCTATCAAAAGTTTTAGTTTTCGAGGGTAATAGCTACGTATGTTGGAAAAATGAAGATATTAGACTATTTTATGATTGCACATGGTAAAGAATGTGATTAAAGGCTCTTTTCCTATTTCAAAAGTTTTAGTTTTCGAGGGTAATAGCTACGTATGTTGAAAAAATGAAGATATTAGACTATTTTATGATTGCAAATGGTAAAGAATGTGATTAAAGGCTCTTTTCCTATTTCAAAAGTTTTAGTTTTCGAGGGTAATAGCTACGTATGTTGAAAAAATGAAGATATTAGACTATTTTATGATTGCAAATGGTAAAGAATGTGATTAAAGGCTCTTTTCCTATGTCAAAAGTTTTAGTTTTCGAGGGTAATAGCTACGTATGTTGGAAAAATGAAGATATTAGACTATTTTATGATTGCAAATGGTAAAGAAAGTGATTAAAGGCTCTTTTCCTATTTCAAAAGTTTTAGTTTTCGAGGGTAATAGCTACGTATGTTGAAAAAATGAAGATATTAGACTATTTTATGATTGCAAATGGTAAAGAATGTGATTAAAGGCTCTTTTCCTATGTCAAAAGTTTTAGTTTTCGAGGGTAATAGCTACGTATGTTGAAAAAATGAAGATATTAGACTATTTTATGATTGCAAATGGTAAAGAATGTGATTAAAGGCTCTTTTCCTATGTCAAAAGTTTTAGTTTTCGAGGGTAATAGCTACGTATGTTGGAAAAATGAAGATATTAGACTATTTTATGATTGCAAATGGTAAAGAATGTGATTAAAGGCTCTTTTCCTATTTCAAAAGTTTTAGTTTTCGAGGGTAATAGCTACGTATGTTGGAAAAATGAAGATATTAGACTATTTTATGATTGCACATGGTAAAGAATGTGATTAAAGGCTCTTTTCCTATGTCAAAAGTTTTAGTTTTCGAGGGTAATAGCTACGTATGTTGAAAAAATGAAGATATTAGACTATTTTATGATTGCACATGGTAAAGAATGTGATTAAAGGCTCTTTTCCTATTTCAAAAGTTTTAGTTTTCGAGGGTAATAGCTACGTATGTTGAAAAAATGAAGATATTAGACTATTTTATGATTGCAAATGGTAAAGAATGTGCTTAAAGGCTCTTTTCCTATTTCAAAAGTTTTAGTTTTCGAGGGTAATAGCTACGTATGTTGAAAAAATGAAGATATTAGACTATTTTATGATTGCAAATGGTAAAGAATGTGATTAAAGGCTCTTTTCCTATGTCAAAAGTTTTAGTTTTCGAGGGTAATAGCTACGTATGTTGAAAAATGAAGATATTAGACTATTTTATGATTGCAAATGGTAAAGAATGTGATTAAAGGCTCTTTTCCTATTTCAAAAGTTTTCGTTTTCGAGGGTAATAGCTACGTATGTTGGAAAAATGAAGATATTAGACTATTTTATGATTGCACATGGTAAAGAATGTGATTAAAGGCTCTTTTCTATGTCAAAAGTTTTAGTTTTCGAGGGTAATAGCTACGTATGTTGGAAAAATGAAGATATTAGACTATTTTATGATTGCACATGGTAAAGAATGTGATTAAAGGCTCTTTTCCTATGTCAAAAGTTTTAGTTTTCGAGGGTAATAGCTACGTATGTTGAAAAAATGAAGATATTAGACTATTTTATGATTGCAAATGGTAAAGAATGTGATTAAAGGCTCTTTTCCTATTTCAAAAGTTTTAGTTTTCGAGGGTAATAGCTACGTATGTTGAAAAAATGAAGATATTAGACTATTTTATGATTGCAAATGGTAAAGAATGTGATTAAAGGCTCTTTTTCTCTGTCAAAAGTTTTAGTTTTCGAGGGTAATAGCTACGTATGTTGGAAAAAATGAAGATATTAGACTATTTTATGATTGCACATGGTAAAGAATGTGATTAAAGGCTCTTTTCCTATTTCAAAAGTTTTAGTTTTCGAGGGTAATAGCTACGTATGTTGAAAAAATGAAGATATTAGACTATTTTATGATTGCAAATGGTAAAGAATGTGATTAAAGGCTCTTTTCCTATGTCAAAAGTTTTAGTTTTCGAGGGTAATAGCTACGTATGTTGAAAAAATGAAGATATTAGACTATTTTATGATTGCAAATGGTAAAGAATGTGATTAAAGGCTCTTTTCCTATGTCAAAAGTTTTAGTTTTCGAGGGTAATAGCTACGTATGTTGAAAAATGAAGATATTAGACTATTTTATGATTGCAAATGGTAAAGAATGTGATTAAAGGCTCTTTTCCTATTTCAAAAGTTTTAGTTTTCGAGGGTAATAGCTACGTATGTTGGAAAAATGAAGATATTAGACTATTTTATGATTGCACATGGTAAAGAATGTGATTAAAGGCTCTTTTCCTATTTCAAAAGTTTTAGTTTTCGAGGGTAATAGCTACGTATGTTGAAAAAATGAAGATATTAGACTATTTTATGATTGCAAATGGTAAAGAATGTGATTAAAGGCTCTTTTCCTATGTCAAAAGTTTTAGTTTTCGAGGGTAATAGCTACGTATGTTGAAAAAATGAAGATATTAGACTATTTTATGATTGCAAATGGTAAAGAATGTGATTAAAGGCTCTTTTCCTATGTCAAAAGTTTTAGTTTTCGAGGGTAATAGCTACGTATGTTGAAAAATGAAGATATTAGACTATTTTATGATTGCAAATGGTAAAGAATGTGATTAAAGGCTCTTTTCCTATGTCAAAAGTTTTAGTTTTCGAGGGTAATAGCTACGTATGTTGAAAAATGAAGATATTAGACTATTTTATGATTGCAAATGGTAAAGAATGTGATTAAAGGCTCTTTTCCTATTTCAAAAGTTTTAGTTTTCGAGGGTAATAGCTACGTATGTTGGAAAAATGAAGATATTAGACTATTTTATGATTGCACATGGTAAAGAATGTGATTAAAGGCTCTTTTCCTATTTCAAAAGTTTTAGTTTTCGAGGGTAATAGCTACGTATGTTGGAAAAATGAAGATATTAGACTATTTTATGATTGCACATGGTAAAGAATGTGATTAAAGGCTCTTTTCCTATGTCAAAAGTTTTAGTTTTCGAGGGTAATAGCTACGTATGTTGAAAAAATGAAGATATTAGACTATTTTATGATTGCAAATGGTAAAGAATGTGATTAAAGGCTCTTTTCCTATTTCAAAAGTTTTAGTTTTCGAGGGTAATAGCTACGTATGTTGAAAAAATGAAGATATTAGACTATTTTATGATTGCACATGGTAAAGAATGTGATTAAAGGCTCTTTTCCTATTTCAAAAGTTTTAGTTTTCGAGGGTAATAGCTACGTATGTTGAAAAAATGAAGATATTAGACTATTTTATGATTGCAAATGGTAAAGAATGTGATTAAAGGCTCTTTTCCTATGTCAAAAGTTTTAGTTTTCGAGGGTAATAGCTACGTATGTTGAAAAAATGAAGATATTAGACTATTTTATGATTGAAATGGTAAAGAATGTGATTAAAGGCTCTTTTCCTATTTCAAAAGTTTCGTTTTCGAGGGTAATAGCTACGTATGTTGGAAAAAATGAAGATATTAGACTATTTTATGATTGCACATGGTAAAGAATGTGATTAAAGGCTCTTTTTCCTATGTCAAAAGTTTTAGTTTTCGAGGGTAATAGCTACGTATGTTGAAAAAATGAAGATATTAGACTATTTTATGATTGCAAATGGTAAAGAATGTGCTTAAAGGCTCTTTTCCTATGGCAAAAGTTTTAGTTTTCGAGGGTAATAGCTACGTATGTTGAAAAAATGAAGATATTAGACTATTTTATGATTGCAAATGGTAACGAATATGATTAAAGGCTCTTTTCCTATGTCAAAAGTTTTAGTTTTCGAGGGTAATAGCTAAGTATGTTGAAAAAATGAAGATATTAGACTATTTTATGATTGCAAATGGTAAAGAATGTGATTAAAGGCTCTTTTCCTATTTCAAAAGTTTTCGTTTTCGAGGGTAATAGCTACGTATGTTGGAAAAATGAAGATATTAGACTATTTTATGATTGCACATGGTAAAGAATGTGATTAAAGGCTCTTTTCCTATGGCAAAAGTTTTAGTTTTCGAGGGTAATAGCTACGTATGTTGAAAAAATGAAGATATTAGACTATTTTATGATTGCACATGGTAAAGAATGTGATTAAAGGCTCTTTTCCTATGTCAAAAGTTTTAGTTTTCGAGGGTAATAGCTACGTATGTTGAAAAATGAAGATATTAGACTATTTTATGATTGCACATGGTAAAGAATGTGATTAAAGGCTCTTTTCCTATTTCAAAAGTTTTAGTTTTCGAGGGTAATAGCTACGTATGTTGAAAAAATGAAGATATTAGACTATTTTATATTGCAAATGGTAAAGAATGTGATTAAAGGCTCTTTTCCTATGTCAAAAGTTTTAGTTTTCGAGGGTAATAGCTACGTATGTTGGAAAAATGAAGATATTAGACTATTTTATGATTGCAAATGGTAAAGAATGTGATTAAAGGCTCTTTTCCTATTTCAAAAGTTTTAGTTTTCGAGGGTAATAGCTACGTATGTTGAAAAAATGAAGATATTAGACTATTTTATGATTGCAAATGGTAAAGAATGTGATTAAAGGCTCTTTTCCTATGTCAAAAGTTTTAGTTTTCGAGGGTAATAGCTACGTATGATGAAAAAATGAAGATATTGGACTATTTTGTGATTGCAAATGGTAAAGAATGTGATTAAAGGCTCTTTTCCTATGTCAAAAGTTTTAGTTTTCGAGGGTAATAGCTACGTATGTTGAAAAATGAAGATATTAGACTATTTTATGATTGCAAATGGTAAAGAATGTGATTAAAGGCTCTTTTTTTATTTCAAAAGTTTTAGTTTTCGAGGGTAATAGCTACGTATGTTGGAAAAATGAAGATATTAGACTATTTTATGATTGCACATGGTAAAGAATGTGATTAAAGGCTCTTTTCCTATGTCAAAAGTTTTAGTTTTCGAGGATAATAGCTACGTATGTTGAAAAAATGAAGATATTAGACTATTTTATGATTGCAAATGGTAAAGAATGTGATTAAAGGCTCTTTTCCTATTTCAAAAGTTTTAGTTTTCGAGGGTAATAGCTACGTATGTTGAAAAAATGAAGATATTAGACTATTTTATAATTGCAAATGGTAACGAATGTGATTAAAGGCTCTTTTCCTATGTCAAAAGTTTTAGTTTTCGAGGGAAAAATGAAGATATTAGACTATTTTATGATTGCAAATGGTAAAGAATGTGATTAAAGGCTCTTTTCCTATGTCAAAAGTTTTAGTTTTCGAGGGTAATAGCTACGTATGTTGAAAAAATGAAGATATTAGACTATTTTATGATTACAAATGGTAAAGAATGTGATTAAAGGCTCTTTTCCTATTTCAAAAGTTTTAGTTTTCGAGGGTAATAGCTACGTATGTTGGAAAAATGAAGATATTAGACTATTTTATGATTGCAAATGGTAAAGAATGTGATTAAAGGCTCTTTTCCTATGTCAAAATTTTTAGTTTTCGAGGGTAATAGCTACGTATGTTGAAAAAATGAAGATATTAGACTATTTTATGATTGGAAATGGTAAAGAATGTGATTAAAGGCTCTTTTCCTATGTCAAAAGTTTTAGTTTTCGAGGGTAATAGCTACGTATGTTGAAAAAATGAAGATATTAGACTATTTTATGATTGCAAATGGTAAAGAATGTGATTAAAGGCTCTTTTCCTATTTCAAAAGTTTTAGTTTTCGAGGGTAATAGCTACGTATGTTGAAAAAATGAAGATATTAGACTATTTTATGATTGCAAATGGTAAAGAATGTGATTAAAGGCTCTTTTCCTATGTCAAAAGTTTTAGTTTTCGAGGGTAATAGCTACGTATGTTGAAAAAATGAAGATATTAGACTATTTTATGATTGCAATGGTAAAGAATGTGATTAAAGGCTCTTTTCCTATGTCAAAAGTTTTAGTTTTCGAGGGTAATAGCTACGTATGTTGAAAAATGAAGATATTAGACTATTTTATGATTGCAAATGGTAAAGAATGTGATTAAAGGCTCTTTTCCTATTTCAAAAGTTTTAGTTTTCGAGGGTAATAGCTACGTATGTTGAAAAAATGAAGATATTAGACTATTTTATGATTGCAAATGGTAAAGAATGTGATTAAAGGCTCTTTTCCTATGTCAAAAGTTTTAGTTTTCGAGGGTAATAGCTACGTATGTTGAAAAAATGAAGATATTGGACTATTTTATGATTGCAAATGGTAAAGAATGTGATTAAAGGCTCTTTTCCTATGTCAAAAGTTTTAGTTTCGAGGGTAATAGCTACGTATGTTGAAAAATGAAGATATTAGACTATTTTATGATTGCAAATGGTAAAGAATGTGATTAAAGGCTCTTTTCCTATTTCAAAAGTTTTAGTTTTCGAGGGTAATAGCTACGTATGTTGGAAAAATGAAGATATTAGACTATTTTATGATTGCACATGGTAAAGAATGTGATTAAAGGCTCTTTTCCTGTGTCAAAAGTTTTAGTTTTCGAGGATAATAGCTACGTATGTTGAAAAAATGAATATATTAGACTATTTTATGATTGCAAATGGTAAAGAATGTGATTAAAGGCTCTTTTCCTATTTCAAAAGTTTTAGTTTTCGAGGGTAATAGCTACGTATGTTGAAAAAATGAAGATATTAGACTATTTTATAATTGCAAATGGTAACGAATGTGATTAAAGGCTCTTTTCCTATGTCAAAAGTTTTAGTTTTCGAGGGTAATAGCTACGTATGTGAAAAATGAAGATATTAGACTATTTTATGATTGCACATGGTAAAGAATGTGATTAAAGGCTCTTTTCCTATGTCAAAAGTTTTAGTTTTCGAGGGTAATAGCTACGTATGTTGAAAAAATGAAGATATTAGACTATTTTATGATTGCAAATGGTAAAGAATGTGATTAAAGGCTCTTTTCCTATTTCAAAGTTTTAGTTTTCGAGGGTAATAGCTACGTATGTTGAAAAAATGAAGATATTAGACTATTTTATGATTGCAAATGGTAAAGAATGTGCTTAAAGGCTCTTTTCCTATGGCAAAAGTTTTAGTTTTCGAGGGTAATAGCTACGTATGTTGAAAAAATGAAGATATTAGACTATTTTATGATTGCAAATGGTAAAGAATGTGATTAAAGGCTCTTTTCCTATGTCAAAAGTTTTAGTTTTCGAGGGTAATAGCTAAGTATGTTGAAAAAATGAAGATATTAGACTATTTTATGATTGCAAATGGTAAAGAATGTGATTAAAGGCTCTTTTCCTATTTCAAAAGTTTTAGTTTTCGAGGGTAATAGCTATGTATGTTGGAAAAAATGAAGATATTAGAATATTTTATGATTGCACATGGTAAAGAATGTGATTAAAGGCTCTTTTCCTATGCAAAAGTTTTAGTTTTCGAGGGTAATAGCTACGTATGTTGAAAAAATGAAGATATTAGACTATTTTATGATTGCAAATGGTAAAGAATGTGATTAAAGGCTCTTTTCCTATGTCAAAAGTTTTAGTTTTCGAGGGTAATAGCTACGTATGTTGGAAAAAATGAAGATATTAGACTATTTTATGATTGCAAATGGTAAAGAATGTGATTAAAGGCTCTTTTCCTATTTCAAAAGTTTTAGTTTTCGAGGGTAATAGCTACGTATGTTGAAAAAATGAAGATATTAGACTATTTTATGATTGCAAATGGTAAAGAATGTGATTAAAGGCTCTTTTCCTATGTCAAAAGTTTTAGTTTTCGAGGGTAATAGCTACGTATGTTGGAAAAATGAAGATATTAGACTATTTTATGATTGCACATGGTAAAGAAAGTGATTAAAGGCTCTTTTCCTATTTCAAAAGTTTTAAGG
>NW_027065639.1:0-21241 GCF_032884065.1 Artemia franciscana | reverse complement strand
GAGCCTTTAATCACATTCTTTACCATGTGAAATCATAAAATTGTCTAATATCTTCATTTTTTCAACATACGTAGCTATTACCCTCGAAAACTAAAACTTTTCAAATAGGAAAAGAGCCTTTAATCACATTCTTTACCATGTGCAATCTTAAAATAGTCTAATATCTTCATTTTTTCAACATACGTAGCTATTACCCTCGAAAACTAAAACTTTTGAAATAGGAAAAGAGCCTTTAATCACATTCTTTACCATGTGCAATCATGAAATTGTCTAAAATCTTCATTTTTTCAACATACATAGCTATTACCCTCGAAAACTAAAACTTTTGAAATAGGAAAAGAGCCTTTAATCACATTCTTTACCATGTGCAATCTTAAAATAGTCTAATATCTTCATTTTTTCAACATACGTAGCTATTACCCTCGAAAACTAAAACTTTTGAAATAGGAAAAGAGCCTTTAATCACATTCTTTACCATGTGCAATCATGAAATTGTCTAAAATCTTCATTTTTTCAACATACATAGCTATTACCCTCGAAAACTAAAACTTTTGAAATAGGAAAAGAGCCTTTAATCACATTCTTTACCATGTGCAATCATAAAATTGTCTAATATCTTCATTTTTTCCACAGACATTGCTATTACCCTCGAAAACTAAAACTTTTGACATAGGAAAAGAGTCTTTAATCACATTCTTTACCATGTGCAATCATGAAATTGTCTAATATCTTCATTTTTTCAACATACGTAGCTATTACCCTCGAAAACTAAAACTTTTGAAATAGGAAAGAGCCTTTAATCACATTCTTTACCATTTGCAATCATAAAATAGTCTAATATGTTCATTTTTTCAACATACGTAGCTCTTACCACCGAAAACTAAAACTTTTGACATAGGAAAAGAGCCTTTAATCACATTCTTTACCATGTGCAATCATAAAATAGTCTAATATCTTCATTTTTTCAACATACGTAGCTATTACCCTCTAAAACTAAAACTTTTGAAATAGGGAAAAGAGCCTTTAATCATATTCTTTACCATGTGCAATCATAAAATAGTCTAATATCTTCATTTTTTCAACATACGTTGCTATTACCCTCGAAAACTAAAACTTTTGAAATAGGAAAAGAGCCTTTAATCACATTCTTTACCATGTGCAATCATAAAATAGTCTAATATCTTCCTTTTTTCAACATACGTAGCTATTACCCTCGAAAACTAAAACTTTTGACATAGGAAAAGAGCCTTTAATCACATTCTTTACCATGTGCAATCATAAAATTGTCTAATATCATCATTTTTTCAACATACGTAGCTATTACCCTCGAAAACTAAAACTTTTGACATAGGAAAAGAGCCTTTAATCATATTCTTTACCATGTGCAATCATAAAATAGTCTAATATCTTCATTTTTTCAACATACGTAGCTATTACCCTCGAAAACTAAATATTTTGAAATAGGAAAAGAGCCTTTAATCACATTCTTTTCCATTTGCAATCATAAAATAGTCTAATATCTTCATTTTTTCAACATACGTAGCTATTACCCTCGAAAACTAAAACTTTTAAAATAGGAAAAGAGCCTTTTAATCACATTCTTTACCATGTGCAATCATAAAATTGTCTAATTTCTTCATTTTTTCCACAGACATAGCTATTACCCCTCGAAAACTAAAACTTTTGAAATAGGAAAAGAGCCTTTAATCACATTCTTTACCATTTGCAATCATAAACTAGTCTAATATCTTCATTTTTTCAACATACGTAGCTATTACCCTCGAAAACTAAAACTTTTGAAATAGGAAAAGAGCCTTTAATCACATTCTTTACCATTTGCAATCATAAAATAGTCTAATATCTTCATTTTTTCAACATACGTAGCTATTACCCTCGAAAACTAAAACTTTTGACATAGGAAAAGAGCCTTTAATCACATTCTTTACCATTTGCAATCATAAAATAGTCTAATATCTTCATTTTTTTCCACAGACAAAGCTCTTACCCCCGAAAACTAAAACTTTTGACATAGGAAAAGAGCCTTTAATCACATTCTTTACCATTTGTAATCATAAAATAGTATAATATCTTCATTTTTTCAACATACGTAGCTATTACCCTCGAAAACTAAAACTTTTGACATAGGAAAAGAGCCTTTAATCACATTCTTTACCATGTGCAATCATAAAATAGTCTAATATCTTCATTTTCTCAACATACGTAGCTATTACCCTCGAAAACTAAAACTTTTGAAATAGGAAAAGAGCCTTTAATCACATTCTTTACCATGTGCAATCATAATATAGTCTAATATCTTCATTTTTTCAACATACGTAGCTATTACCCTCGAAAACTAAAACTTTTGACATAGGAAAAGAGCCTTTAATCACATTCTTTACCATTTGCAATCATAAAATAGTCTAATATCTTCATTTTTTCAACATACGTAGCTATTACCCTCGAAAACTAAAACTTTTGACATAGGAAAAGAGCCTTTAATCACATTCTTTACCATTTGCAATCATAAAATAGTCAAATATCTTCATTTTTTCAACATACGTAGCTATTACTCTCGAAAACTAAAACTTTTGAAATAAGAAAAGAGCCTTTAATCACATTCTTTACCATTTGCAATCATAAAATTATCTAATATCTTCATTTATTCCACAGACATAGCTATTACCCTCGAAAACTAAAATTTTTGAAATAGGAAAAGAGCCTTTAATCACATTCTTTACCATTTGCAATCATAAACTAGTCTAATATCTTCATTTTTTCAACATACGTAGCTATTACCCTCGAAAACTAAAACTTTTGAAATAGGAAAAGAGCCTTTAATCACATTCTTTACCATTTGCAATCATAAAATAGTCTAATATCTTCATTTTTTCAACATACGTAGATATTACCCTCGAAAACTAAAACTTTTGACATAGGAAAAGAGCCTTTAATCACATTCTTTACCATTTGCAATCATAAAATAGTCTAATATCTTCATTTTTTCCACAGACATAGCTATTACCCTCGAAAACTAAAATTTTTGAAATAGGAAAAGAGCCTTTAATCACATTCTTTACCATTTGCAATCATAAAATAGTCTAATATCTTCATTTTTTCCACAGACAAAGCTCTTACCCCCGAAAACTAAAACTTTTGACATAGGAAAAGAGCCTTTAATCACATTCTTTACCATTTGCAATCATAAAATAGTCTAATATCTTCATTTTTTCAACATACGTAGCTATTACCCTCGAAAACTAAAACTTTTGAAATAGGAAAAGAGCCTTTAATCAAATTCTTTACCATTTGCAATCATAAAATAGTCTAATATCTTCATTTTTTCCACAGACAAAGCTCTTACCCCCGAAAACTAAAACTTTTGACATAGGAAAAGAGCCTTTAATCACATTCTTTACCATTTGCAATAATAAAATAGTCTAATATCTTCATTTTTTCAACATACGTAGCTATTACCCTCGAAAACTAAAACTTTTGAAATAAGAAAAGAGCCTTTAATCACATTCTTTACCATTTGCAATCCTAAAATAGTCTAATATCTTCATTTTTTCCACAGACATTGCTATTACCCTCGAAAACTAAAATTTTTGAACTAGGAAAAGAGCCTTTAATCACATTCTTTACCATTTGCAATCATAAAATAGTCTAATATCTTCATTTTTTCCACAGACATAGCTATTACCCTCGAAAACTAAAACTTTTGAAATAGGAAAAGAGCCTTTAATCACATTCTTTACCATTTGCAATCATAAACTAGTCTAATATCTTCATTTTTTCAACATACGTAGCTATTACCCTCGAAAACTAAAACTTTTGAAATAGGAAAAGAGCCTTTAATCACATTCTTTACCATTTGCAATCATAAAATAGTCCAATATCTTCATTTTTTCAACATACGTAGATATTACCCTCGAAAACTAAAACTTTTGACATAGGAAAAGAGCCTTTAATCACATTCTTTACCATTTGCAATCATAAAATAGTCTAATATCTTCATTTTTTCAACATACGTAGCTATTACCCTCGAAAACTAAAACTTTTGAAATAGGAAAAGAGCCTTTAATCACATTCTTTACCATTTGCAATCATAAAATAGTCTAATATCTTAATTTTTTCCACAGACAAAGCTCTTACCCCCGGAAAACTAAAACTTTTGACATAAGAAAAGAGCCTTTAATCACATTCTTTACCATTTGCAATCATAAAATAGTCTAATATCTTCATTTTTTCAACATACGTAGCTATTACCCTCGAAAACTAAAACTTTTGAAATAGGAAAAGAGTCTTTAATCACATTCTTTACCATTTGCAATCATAAAATAGTCTAATATCTTCATTTTTTCCACAGACAAAGCTCTTACCCCCGAAAACTAAAACTTTTGAAATAGAAAAGAGCCTTTAATCAAATTCTTTACCATTTGTAATCATAAAATAGTCTAATATCTTCATTTTTTCAACATACGTAGCTATTACCCTCGAAAACTAAAACTTTTGACATAGGAAAAGAGCCTTTAATCACATTCTTTACCATGTGCAATCATAAAATAGTCTAATATCTTCATTTTTTCAACATACGTAGCTATTACCCTCGAAAACTAAAACTTTTGAAATAGGAAAAGAGCCTTTAATCACATTCTTTACCATTTGCAATCATAAAATAGTCTAATATCTACATTTTTTCAACATACGTAGCTCTTATCCCCGAAAACTAAAACTTTTGACATAGGAAAAGAGCCTTTAATCACATTCTTTACCTTTTTGCAATCATAAAAAAGTCTAATATCTTCATTTTTTCAACATACGTAGCTATTACCCTCTAAAACTAAAACTTTTGAAATAGGAAAAGAGCCTTTAATCATATTCTTTACCATGTGCAATCATAAAATAGTCTAATATCTTCATTTTTTCAACATACGTAGCTATTACCCTCGAAAACTAAAACTTTTGAAATAGGAAAAGAGCCTTTAATCACATTCTTTACCATGTGCAATCATAAAATAGTCTAATATCTTCATTTTTTCAACATACGTAGCTATTACCCTCGAAAACTAAAACTTTTGACATAGGAAAAGAGTCTTTAATCACATTCTTTACCATTTGCAATCATAAAATAGTCTAATTTCTTCATTTTTTCCACAGACATAGCTATTACCCTCGAAAACTAAAACTTTTGAAATAGGAAAAGAGCCTTTAATCACATTCTTTACCATTTGCAATCATAAAATAGTCTAATATCTTCATTTTTTCCACAGACATAGCTATTACCTTCGAAAACTAAAATTTTTGAAATAGGAAAAGAGCCTTTAATCACATTCTTTACCATTTGCAATCATAAACTAGTCTAATATCTTTATTTTTTCAACATACGTAGCTATTACCCTCGAAAACTAAAACTTTTGAAATAGGAAAAGAGCCTTTAATCACATTTTTTACCATTTGCAATCATAAAATAGTCTAATATCTTCATTTTTTCAACATACGTAGCTATTACCCTCGAAAACTAAAACTTTTGACATAGGAAAAGAGCCTTTAATCACATTCTTTACCATTTGCAATCATAAAATAGTCTAATATCTTCTTTTTTTCAACATACGTAGCTATTACCCTCGAAAACTAAAACTTTTGAAATAAGAAAAGAGCCTTTAATCACATTCTTTACCATTTGCAATCATAAAATAGTCTAATATCTTCATTTTTTCCACAGACATAGCTATTACCCTCGAAAACTAAAATTTTTGAAATAGAAAAGAGCCTTTAATCAAATTCTTTACCATTTGCAATCATAAAATAGTCTAATATCTTCATTTTTTCAACATACGTAGCTATTACCCTCGAAAACTAAATTTTTTGAAATAGGAAAAGAGCCTTTAATCACATTCTTTACCATTTGCAATCATAAAATAGTCTAATATCTTCATTTTTTCCACAGACAAAGCTCTTACCCCCGAAAACTAAAACTTTTGAAATAGGAAAAGAGCTTTAATCACATTCTTTACCATTTGTAATCATAAAATAGTCTAATATCTTCATTTTTTCAACATACGTAGCTATTACCCTCGAAAACTAAAATTTTTGACATAGGAAAAGAGCCTTTAATCACATTCTTTACCATGTGCAATCATAAAATAGTCTAATATCTTCATTTTTCAACATACGTAGCTATTACCCTCGAAAACTAAAACTTTTGAAATAGGAGAAGAGCCTTTAATCACATTCTTTACCATGTGCAATCATAAAATAGTCTAATATCTTCATTTTTTCAACATACGTAGCTATTACCCTCGAAAACTAAAACTTTTGACATAGGAAAAGAGCTTTAATCACATTCTTTACCATGTGCAATCATAAAATTGTCTAATATCTTCATTTTTTCCACTAACAAAGCTCTTACCCCGGAAAACTAAAACTTTTGACATAAGAAAAGAGCCTTTAATCACATTCTTTACCATTTGCAATCATAAAATAGTCTAATATCTTCATTTTTTCAACATACGTAGCTATTACCCTCGAAAACTAAAACTTTTGAAATAGGAAAAGAGTCTTTAATCACATTCTTTACCATTTGCAATCATAAAATAGTCTAATATCTTCATTTTTTCCACAGACTAAGCTCTTACCCCGGAAAACTAAAACTTTTGACATAAGAAAAGAGCCTTTCATCACATTCTTTACCATTTGCAATCATAAAATAGTCTAATATCTTCATTTTTTCATCATACGTAGCTATTACCCTCGAAAACTAAAATTTTTGAAATAGGAAAAGAGTCTTTAATCACATTCTTTACCATTTGCAATCATAAAATAGTCTAATATCTTCATTTTTCCAAAGACAAAGCTCTTACCCCGAAAACTAAAACTTTTGAAATAGAAAAGAGCCTTTAATCAAATTCTTTACCATTTGTAATCATAAAATAGTCTAATATCTTCATTTTTTCACATACGTAGCTATTACCCTCGAAACTAAAACTTTTGACATAGGAAAAGAGCCTTTAATCACATTCTTTACCATGTGCAATCATAAAATAGTCTAATATCTTCATTTTTTCAACATACGTAGCTATTACCCTCGAAAACTAAAACTTTTGAAATAGGAAAAGAGCCTTTAATCACATTCTTTACCATTTGCAATCATAAAATAGTCTAATATCTACATTTTTTTCAACATACGTAGCTCTTACCCCCGAAAACTAAAACTTTTGACATAGGAAAAGAGCCTTTAATCACATTCTTTACCTTTTTGAAATCATAAAAAAGTCTAATATCTTCATTTTTTTCAACATACGTAGCTATTACCCTCTAAAACTAAACTTTTGAAATAGGAAAAGAGCCTTTAATCATATTCTTTACCATGTGCAATCATAAAATGGTCTAATATCTTCATTTTTTCAACATACGTAGCTATTACCCTCGAAAACTAAAACTTTTGAAATAGGAAAAGAGCCTTTAATCACATTCTTTACCATGTGTAATCATAAAATAGTCTAATATCTTCATTTTTTCAACATACTTAGCTATTACCCTCGAAAACTAAAACTTTTGACATAGGAAAAGAGTCTTTAATCACATTCTTTACCATGTGCAATCATAAAATTGTCTAATATCATCATTTTTTCAACATACGTAGCTATTACCCTCGAAATCTAAAACTTTTGAAATAGGAAAAGAGCCTTTGATCACATTCTTTACCATTTGCAATCATAAAATAGTCTAATATCTTCATTTTTCAACATACGTAGCTCTTACCCCCGAAAACTAAAACTTTTGACATAGGAAAAGAGCCATTAATCACATTCTTTACCATGTGCAATCATAAAATAGTCTAATATCTTCATTTTTTCAACATACGTAGCTATTACCCTCGAAAACTAAAACTTTTGACATAGGAAAAGAGCCTTTAATCACATTCTTTACCATGTGCAATCATAAAATAGTCTAATATCATCATTTTTTCAACATACGTAGCTATTACCCTCGAAAACTAAAACTTTTGACATAGGAAAAGAGCCTTTAATCATATTCTTTTACCATGTGCAATCATAAAATAGTCTAATATCTTCATTTTTTCAACATACGTAGCTATTACCCTCGAAACTAAATTTTTTGAAATAGGAAAAGAGCCTTTAATCACATTCTTTACCATTTGCAATCATAAAATAGTCTAATATCTTCATTTTTTCCACAGACAAAGCTCTTACCCCCGAAAACTAAAACTTTTGAAATAGGAAAAGAGCCTTTAATCACATTCTTTACCATTTGTAATCATAAAATAGTCTAATATCTTCATTTTTTCAACATACGTAGCTATTACCCTCGAAAACTAAAACTTTTGACATAGGAAAAGAGCCTTTAATCACATTCTTTACCATGTGCAATCATAAAATAGTCTAATATCTTCATTTTTTCAACATACGTAGCTATTACCCTCGAAAACTAAAACTTTTGAAATAGGAGAAGAGCCTTTAATCACATTCTTTACCATGTGCAATCATAAAATAGTCTAATATCTTCATTTTTTCAACATACGTAGCTATTACCCTCGAAAACTAAAACTTTTGACATAGGAAAAGAGCCTTTAATCACATTCTTTACCATGTGCAATCATAAAATTGTCTAATATCTTCATTTTTTCCACAGACAAAGCTCTTACCCCGGAAAACTAAAACTTTTGACATAGTTAAAGAGCCTTTAATCACATTCTTTACCATTTGCAATCATAAAATAGTCTAATATCTTCATTTTTTCAACATACGTAGCTATTACCCTCGAAAACTAAAACTTTTGAAATAGGAAAAGAGTCTTTAATCACATTCTTTACCATTTGCAATCATAAAATAGTCTAATATCTTCATTTTTTCCACAGACAAAGCTCTTACCCCGGAAACTAAAACTTTTGACATAAGAAAAGAGCCTTTAATCACACTCTTTACCATTTGCAATCATAAAATAGTCTAATATCTTCATTTTTTCAACATACGTAGCTATTACCCTCGAAAACTAAAACTTTTGAAATAGGAAAAGAGTCTTTAATCACATTCTTTACCATTTACAATCATAAAATAGTCTAATATCTTCATTTTTCCAAAGACAAAGCTCTTACCCCCGAAAACTAAAACTTTTGAATAGAAAAGAGCCTTTAATCAAATTCTTTACCATTTGTAATCATAAAATAGTCTAATATCTTCATTTTTTCAACATACGTAGCTATTACCCTCGAAAACTAAAACTTTTGACATAGGAAAAGAGCCTTTAATCACATTCTTTACCATGTGCAATCATAAAATAGTCTAATATCTTCATTTTTTCAACATACGTAGCTATTACCCTCGAAAACTAAAACTTTTGAAATAGGAAAAGAGCCATTAATCACATTCTTTACCATTTGCAATCATAAATAGTCTAATATCTACATTTTTTCAACATACGTAGCTCTTACCCCCGAAAACTAAAACTTTTGACATAGGAAAAGAGCCTTTAATCACATCTTTACCTTTTTGAAATCATAAAAAAGTCTAATATCTTCATTTTTTCAACATACGTAGCTATTACCCTCTAAAACTAAAACTTTTGAAATAGGAAAAGAGCCTTTAATCATATTCTTTACCATGTGCAATCATAAAATGGTCTAATATCTTCATTTTTTCAACATACGTAGCTATTACCCTCGAAAACTAAAACTTTTGAAATAGGAAAAGAGCCTTTAATCACATTCTTTACCATGTGCAATCATAAAATAGTCTAATATCTTCATTTTTTCAACATACTTAGCTATTACCCTCGAAAACTAAAACTTTTGACATAGGAAAAGAGTCTTTAATCACATTCTTTATCATTTGCAATCATAAAATAGTCTAATTTCTTCATTTTTTTCCACAGACATAGCTATTACCCTCGAAAACTAAAACTTTTGACATAGGAAAAGAGCCTTTAATCACATTCTTTACCATGTGCAATCATAAAATTGTCTAATATCATCATTTTTTCAACATACGTAGCTATTACCCTCGAAAACTAAAACTTTTGAAATAGGAAAAGAGCCTTTAATCACATTCTTTACCATTTGCAATCATAAAATAGTCTAATAGCTTCATTTTTTTCAACATACGTAGCTCTTACCCCCGAAAACTAAAACTTTTGACATAGGAAAAGAGCCTTTAATCACATTCTTTACCATGTGCAATCATAAAATAGTCCAATATCTTCATTTTTTCAACATACGTAGCTTTTAGCCTCGAAAACTAAAACTTTTGACATAGGAAAAGAGCCTTTAATCACATTCTTTACCATGTGCAATCATAAAATTGTCTAATATCATCATTTTTTCAACATACGTAGCTATTACCCTCGAAAACTAAACCTTTTGACATAGGAAAAGAGCCTTTAATCACATTCTTTACCATGTGCAATCATAAAATAGTCTAATATCTTCTTTTTTTGCAACATACGTAGCTATTACCCTCGAAAACTAAATCTTTTGAAATAGGAAAAAGAGCCTTTAATCACATTCTTTTCCATTTGCAATCATAAAATAGTCTAATATCTTCATTTTTTCAACATACGTAGCTATTACCCTCGAAAACTAAAACTTTTAAAATACGAAAAGAGCCTTTTAATCACATTCTTTACCATGTGCAATCATAAAATTGTCTAATATCTTCATTTTTTCCACAGACAAAGCTATTACCCTCGAAAACTAAAACTTTTGACACAGGAAAAGAGCCTTTAATCACATTCTTTACCATGTGCAATCATAAAATAGTCTAATATCTTCATTTTTTCAACGTACGTAGCTATTACCCTCGAAAACTAAAACTTTTGACATAGGAAAAAGAGCCTTTAATTACATTCTTAACCATTTACAATCATAAAAAAGTCTAATTTCTTCATTTTTTCCACAGACATAGCTATTACCCTCGAAAACTAAAACTGTTGAAATAGGAAAAGAGCCTTTAATCACATTCTTTACCATTTGCAATCATAACTAGTCTAATATCTTCATTTTTTCAACATACGTAGCTATTACCCTCGAAAACTAAACTTTTGAAATAGGAAAAGAGCCTTTAATCACATTCTTTACCATTTGCAATCATAAAAATAGTCTAATATCTTCATTTTTTCAACATACGTAGCTATTACCTCGAAAACTAAAACTTTTGACATAGGAAAAGAGCCTTTAATCACATTCTTTACCATTTGCAATCATAAAATAGTCTAATATCTTCATTTTTTCAACATACGTAGCTATTACCCTCGAAAACTAAAACTTTTGAAATAGGAAAAGAGCCTTTAATCACATTCTTTGACATTTGCAATCATAAAATAGTCTAATATCTTCATTTTTTCCACAGACAAAGCTCTTAACCCCGAAAATTAAATTTTTTGAAATAGGAAAAGAGCCTTTAATCACATTCTTTACCATTTGTAATCATAAAATAGTATAATATCTTCATTTTTTCAACATACGTAGCTATTACCCTCGAAAAATAAAACTTTTGACATAGGAAAAGAGCCTTTAATCACATTCTTTACATGTGCAATCATAAAATAGTCTAATATCTTCATTTTTTCAACATACGTAGCTATTACCCTCGAAAACTAAAACTTTTGAAATAGGAAAAGAGCCTTTAATCACATTCTTTACCATGTGCAATCATAATATAGTCTAATATCTTCATTTTTTCAACATACGTAGCTATTACCCTCGAAAACTAAAACTTTTGACATTGGAAAAGAGCCTTTAATCACATTCTTTACCATTTGCAATCATAAAATAGTCTAATATCTTCATTTTTTCAACATACGTAGCTATTACCCTCGAAAACTAAAACTTTTGACATAGGAAAAGAGCCTTTAATCACATTCTTTACCATTTGCAATCATAAAATAGTCAAATATCTTCATTTTTTCAACATACGTAGCTATTACCCTCGAAAACTAAAACTTTTGAAATAAGAAAAGAGCCTTTAATCACATTCTTTACCATTTGCAATCATAAAATTATCTAATATCTTCATTTATTCCACAGACATAGCTATTACCTCGAAAACTAAAATTTTTGAAATAGGAAAAGAGCCTTTAATCACATTCTTTACCATTTGCAATCATAAAATAGTCTAATATCTTCATTTTTTCCACAGACATAGCTATTACCCTCGAAAACTAAAACTTTTGAAATAGGAAAAGAGCCTTTAATCACATTCTTTACCATTTGCAATCATAAACTAGTCTAATATCTTCATTTTTTCAATATACGTAGCTATTACCCTCGAAAACTAAAACTTTTGAAATAGGAAAAGAGCCTTTAATCACATTCTTTACCATTTGCAATCATAAAATAGTCTAATATCTTCATTTTTTCAACATACGTAGATATTACCCTCGAAAACTAAAACTTTTGACATAGGAAAAGAGCCTTTAATCACATTCTTTACCATTTGCAATAATAAAATAGTCTAATATCTTCATTTTTTTAACATACGTAGCTTTTACCCTCGAAAACTAAAACTTTTGAAATAGGAAAAGAGCCTTTAATCACATTCTTTACCATTTGCAATCATAAAATAGTCTAATATCTTCATTTTTTCAACATACGTAGATATTACCCTCGAAAACTAAAACTTTTGACATAGGAAAAGAGCCTTTAATCACATTCTTTACCATTTGCAATAATAAAATAGTCTAATATCTTCATTTTTTTAACATACGTAGCTTTTACCCTCGAAAACTAAAACTTTTGAAATAGGAAAAGAGCCTTTAATCACATTCTTTACCATTTGCAATCATAAAATAGTCTAATATCTTCATTTTTTCAACATACGTAGATATTACCCTCGAAAACTAAAACTTTTGACATAGGAAAAGAGCTTTAATCACATTCTTTACCATTTGCAATCCTGAAATAGTCTAATATCTTCATTTTTTCCACAGACATAGCTATTACCCTCGAAAACTAAAATTTTTGAAATAGGAAAAGAGCCTTTAATCACATTCTTTACCATGTGCAATCATAAAATAGTCTAATATCTTCATTTTTTCAACATACGTAGCTATTACCCTCGAAAACTAAAACTTTTGACATAGGAAAAGAGTCTTTAATCACATTCTTTACCATTTGCAATCATAAAATAGTCTAATTTCTTCATTTTTTCCACAGACATAGCTATTACCCTCGAAAACTAAAACTTTTGACATAGGAAAAGAGCCTTTAATCACATTCTTTACCATTTGCAATCATAAAATAGTCTAATATCTACATTTTTTCAACATACGTAGCTCTTACCCCCGAAAACTAAAACTTTTGACATAGGAAAAGAGCCTTTAATCACATTCTTTACCATGTGCAATCATAAAATAGTCTAATATCTTCATTTTTTCAACATACGTAGCTATTACCCTCGAAAACTAAAACTTTGACATAGGAAAAGAGCCTTTAATCACATTCTTTACCATGTGCAATCATAAAATTTTCTAATATCATCATTTTTTCAACATACGTAGCTATTACCCTCGAAAACTAAAACTTTTGACATAGGAAAAGAGCCTTTAATCATATTCTTTACCATGTGCAATCATAAAATAGTCTAATATCTTCAATTTTTTTCAACATACGTAGCTATTACCCTCGAAAACTAAAACTTTTGAAATAGGAAAAGAGCTTTTAATCACATTCTTTTCCATTTGCAATCATATAATAGTCTAATATCTTCATTTTTTCAACATACGTAGCTATTACCCTCGAAAACTAAAACTTTTAAAATAGGAAAAGAGCCTTTTAATCACATTCTTTACCATGTGCAATCATAAAATTGTCTAATATCTTCATTTTTTCCACAGACAAAGCTATACCCTCGAAAACTAAAACTTTTGACATAGGAAAAGAGCCTTTAATCACATTCTTTACCATGTGCAATCATAAAATAGTCTAATATCTTCATTTTTTCAACGTACGTAGCTATTACCCTCGAAAACTAAAACTTTTGACATAGGAAAAGAGCCTTTAATCACATTCTTTACCATTTACAATCATAAATAGTCTACCTCGACACTCAAAGAGAAAGAACAGACTGGGACACCGGGACACAAATGACGACCGGAATACTGGGAATATAAATTAAGACCAGGACACAGGGAAACAACTACAAGGGGGGTGCCGGGGGGCACAGGGGGATATATAAATGACGACGGGGACACAGGGAATGTTCGATTAGCAATCAGCATCAACAAAGTTAAAGGGCAATCATTAGAATAATCAGGTATAGATCTGAATACGGATTGCTTTTCCCATGGACAATTTTATGTTGCATGTTCAAGAGTCGGTAAACCTAACAGTCTATTTGTATGCACAAACAATGGGACATGGAAGAATGTTGTATATTCTTAAGTTTTACGTAGTTAAATTGGACAGCGAAGAATGTTGTATATTCGCAAGTTTTATGTAGTTCGAAAAATATATATATTTATATCTATCTCAATTAACAGGTGGGACACAGGGACACAACTACAATGGCAGGTAACTAATATGGCCTGTAACGACTTACGCGCGCAGGGGGCTTGGGGGCACGATGCCCCCCCCGAGCCCCCCCCCCCCAACAGCTATATATCTATATATATAAAAATAAGTTGTCTGTGTGTCTGCCGAGTGACGTCAGGTGTGTCGACTAACGTCATTGTAAGGATTGAGCTGTATGCGTCATGAAATTGTGTGTCGACTGACGTCATGTTTGTCAACTGATGAAATTACAGACTGGGACACAAATGACGACCGGGACACGGGGATACAGGGAATATAAATGACGACCGGGAACCTCAAAGAGAAATTACAGACTGGGACACCGGGACACAGGGAATATAAATGACGACCGGGACACAGTGACACAACTACAAAGGGGACGACGGGGGTACAGGGAAGATATATAAATGACGACCGGGACACAGGGATTGTTCGAAGAGAAATTACAGACCGGGACACCGGGACACAAATGACGACCGGGACGCTGGGACACAGGGAATATAAATGACGACCGAGACACAGGGACTATAAATAACGACCGGGACAAAGGGACACATCGTTAAAATAATGAGGTATCGATCTGAATACGAATTGAAAATTTGTTTGTAGATCTATAAAATTTGCTAGTAGAAAATTTGCTAGTAAGATTTGCTAGTAGATATATAAAAGTACTAAAATTTGCTGGTAGACAGCAAATTCCAACAGCTAGTAGATATATATAAAAATAAGTTGTATGTGTGTCTGTCGATTAACTTCATGATTGTGTGTTGACTTACGTCATGTCTTGACGACTGACGAAATTACACACCTCGACATCGGGACACAAATGACGACCGGGACACCGGGACATAGGGAATAAAAATGACGAAAGGGACACTCAAAGAGAAAGCGACCAGGAGACAAGGAATGTTCGATTAGCAATTACCATCAACAAAGCACCGGGACACAAATGACAACCGGGACGAAAATGATGACCGGGACACACGGAATATAAATGACGACCTCGACACTCAAAGAGAAAGTACAGACTGGGACACCGGGACACAAATGACGACCGGAATACTGGGAATATAAATGACGACCAGGACACAGGGACACAACTACAAGGGGGGTGCCGGGGGGCACAGGGGGATATATAAATTACGACGGGGACACAGGGAATGTTTGATTAGCAATCAGCATCAACAAAGTTAAAGGGCAATCATTAGAATAATCAGGTATAGATCTGAATACGGATTGCTTTTCCCATGGACAATTTTATGTTGCATGTTCAAGAGTCGGTAAACCTAACAATCTATTTATATGCACAAACAATGGGACATGGAAGAATGTTGTATATTCTTAAGTTTTACGTAGTTAAATTGGACCGCGAAGAATGTTGTATATTCGCAAGTTTTATGTAGTTCAAAAAATATATATATTTATATCTATCTCAATTCACAGGTGGGACACAGGGACACAACTACAATGGCAGGTAACTAATTTGGCGTGTAACGACTTACGCGCGCGGGGGGGCTTTGGGGTTCGATGCCCCCCCGAGCCCCCCCCCCCCAACAGCTATATATCTATATATATAAAAATAAGTTGTCTGTGTGTCTGTCGAGTGACGTCAGGTGTGTCGACTGACGTCATTGTAAGGATTGAGCTGTATGCGTCATGAAATTGTGTGTCGACTGACGTCATGTTTGTCAACTGATGAAATTACAGACGGGACACAAATGACGACCGGGACACGGGGATACAGGGAATATAAATGACGACCGGGAACCTCAAAGAGAAATTACAGACTGGACACCGGGACACAGGGAATATAAATGACGACCGGGACACAGTGACACAACTACAAAGGGGATGACGGGGGTACAGGGCAGATATATAAATGACGACCGGGACACAGGGATTGTTCGAAGAGAAATTACAGACCGGACACCGGGACACAAATGAAGACCGGGACGCTGGGACACAGGGAATATAAATGACGACCGAGACACAGGGACTATAAATAACGACCGGAACAAAGGGACACATCGTTAAAATAATGAGGTATAGATCTGAATACGAATTGAAAATTTGTTTGTAGATCTATAAAATTTGCCAGTAGAAAATTTGCTAGTAAGATTTGCTAGTAGATATATAAGAGTACTAAAATTTGCTGGTAGACAGCAAATTCCAACAGCTAGTAGATATATATAAAAATAAGTTGTATGTGTGTCTGTCGATTAACGTCATGATTGTGTGTTGACTTACGTCATGTCTTGACGACTGACGAAATTACAGACCTCGACATCGGGACACAAATGACGACCGGGACACCGGGACATAGGGAATAAAAATGACGAAAGGGACACTCAAAGAGAAAGCGACCAGGAGACAAGGAATGTTCGATTAGCAATCACCATCAACAAAGCACCGGAACACAAATGACAACCGGGACGAAAATAATGACCGGGACACCGGGACACAGGGAATATAAATGACGACCTCGACACTCAAAGAGAAAGTACAGACTGGGACACCGGGACACAAATGACGACCGGAATACTGGTAATATAAATGACGACCAGGACACAGGGACACAACTACAAGGGGGGTGCCGGGGGGCACAGGGGGATATATAAATGACGACGGGGACACAGGGAATGTTTGATTAGCAATCAGCATCAACAAAGTTAAAGGGCAATCATTAGAATAATCAGGTATAGATCTGAATACGGATTGCTTTTCCCATGGACAATTTTATGTTGCATGTTCAAGAGTCGGTAAACCTAACAATCTATTTATATGCACAAACAATGGGACATGGAAGAATGTTGTATATTCTTAAGTTTTACGTAGTTAAATTGGACAGCGAAGAATGTTGTATATTCGCAAGTTTTATGTAGTTCAAAAAATATATATATATATATCTATCTCAATTCACAGGTGGGACACAGGGACACAACTACAATGGCAGGTAACTAATATGACGTGTAACGACTTCCACGCGCGGGGGCTTGGGGGCACGATGCCCCCCCGAGACCCCCCCCCCCCTAACAGCTATATATCTATATATATAAAAATAAGTTGTCTGTGTGTCTGTCGAGTGACGTCAGGTGTGTCGACTGACGTCATTGTAAGGATTGAGCTGTATGCGTCATGAAATTGTGTGTCGATTGACGTCATGTTTTGTCAACTGATGAAATTACAGACCGTGACACATATGACGACCGGGACACGGGGCTACAGGGAATATAAATGACGACCGGGAACCTCAAAGAGAAATTACAGACTGGGACACCGGGACACAGGGAATATAAATGACGACCGGGACACAGTGACACAACTACAAAGGGGACGACGGGGGTACAGGGAAGATATATAAATGACGACCGGGAAACAGGGATTGTTCGAAGAGAAATTACAGACCGGGACACCGGGACACAAATGACGACCGGGACGCTGGGACACAGGGAATATAAATGACGACCGAGACACAGGGACTATAAATAATGACCGGATCAAAGGGACACATCGTTAAAATAATGAGGTATAGATCTGAATACGAATTGAAAATTTGTTTGTAGATCTAAAAAATTTGCTAGTAGAAAATTTGCTAGTAAGATTTGCTAGTAGATATATAAAAGTACTAAAATTTGCTGGTAGACAGCAAATTCCAACAGCTAGTAGATACATATAAAAATAAGTTGTATGTGTGTCTGTCGATTAACGTCATGATTGTGTGTTGACTTACGTCATGTCTTGACGACTGACGAAATTACAGACCTCGACATCGGGACACAAATGACGACCGGGACACCGGGACATAGGGAATAAAAGTGACGAAAGGGACACTCAAAGAGAAAGCGACCAGGAGACAAGGAATGTTCGATTAGCAATCACCATCAACAAAGCACCGGAACACAAATGACAACCGGGACGAAAATGATGACCGGGACACCGGGACACAGGGAATATAAATGACGACCTCGACACTCAAAGAGAAAGTACAGACTGGGACACCGGGACACTAATGACGACCGAAATACTGGGAATATAAATGACGACCAGGACACAGGGACACAACTAGAAGGGGATGCGGGGGGCACAGGGGGATATATAAATGACGACGGGGACACAGGGAATGTTTGATTAGCAATCAGCATCAACAAAGACGACGGGGACACAGGGAATGTTTGATTAGCAATCAGCATCAACAAAGTTAAAGGGCAATCATTAGAATAATCAGGTATAGATCTGAATACGGATTGCTTTTCCCATGGACAATTTTATGTTGCATGTTCAAGAGTCGGTAAACCTAACAATCTATTTATATGCACAAACAATGGGACATGGAAGAATGTTGTATATTCTTAAGTTTTACGTAGTTAAATTGGACAGCGAAGAATGTTGTATATTCGCAAGTTTATGTAGTTCAAAAAATATATATATTTATATCTATCTCAATTCACAGGTGGGACACAGGGACACAACTACAATGGCAGGTAACTAATATGGCGTGTAACGACTTACGCGCGCGGGGGGCTTGGGGGCGCGATGCCCCTCCGAGCCCCCCCCCCCCCAACAGCTATATATCTATATATATAAAAATAAGTTGTCTGTGTGTCTGTCGAGTGACGTCAGGTGTGTCGACTGACGTCATTGTAAGGATTGAGCTGTATGCGTCATGAAATTGTGTGTCGACTGACGTCATGTTTGTCAGCTGATGAAATTACAGACCGGGACACAAATGACGACCGGGACACGGGGATACAGGGAATATAAATGACGACCGGGAACCTCAAAGAGAAATTACAGACTGGGACACCGGGACAAAGGGAATATAAATGACGACCGGGACACAGTGACACAACTACAAAGGGGACGACGGGGGTACAGGGAAGATATATAAATGGACGACCGGGACACAGGGATTGTTCGAAGAGAAATTACACACCGGGACACCGGGACACAAATGACGACCGGGACGCTGGGACACAGGGAATATAAATGACGACCGAGACACAGGGATTATAATAACGACCGGGACAAAGGGACACATCGTTAAAATAATGAGGTATAGATACGACTGACGAAATTACAGACCTCGGGAAACAAATGGCGACCGGGACACCGGGACATAGGGAATAAAAGGTAATAGCTACGTATGTTGAAAAAATGAAGATATTAGACTATTTTATGATTGCAAATGGTAAAGAATGTGATTAAAGGCTCTTTTCTTATGTCAAAAGTTTTAGTTTTCCGGGGTAAGAGCTTTGTCTGTGGAAAAAATGAAGATATTAGACTATTTTATGATTGCAAATGGTAAAGAATGTGAATTAAAGGCTCTTTTCCTATTTCAAAAGTTTTAGTTTTCGAGGGTAATAGCTACGTATGTTGAAAAAATGAAGATATTAGACTATTTTATGATTGCAAATGGTAAAGAATGTGATTAAAGGCTCTTTTCCTATTTCAAAACTTTTAGTTTTCGAGGGTAATAGCTACGTATGTTGAAAAAATGAAGATATTAGACTATTTTATGATTGCAAATGGTAAAGAATGTGATTAAAGGCTCTTTTCCTATGTCAAAAGTTTTAGTTTTCGGGGGTAAGAGCTTTGTCTGTGGAAAAAAATGAAGATATTAGACTATTTTATGATTGCTATGGTAAAAGAATGTGATTAAAGGCTCTTTTCCTATTTCAAAAGTTTTAGTTTTCGAGGGTAAAAGCTACGTATGTTGAAAAAATGAAGATATTAGACTATTTTATGATTGCAAATGGTAAAGAATGTGATTAAAGGCTCTTTTCCTATGTCAAAAGTTTTAGTTTTCGAGGGTAATAGCTACGTATGTTGAAAAAATGAAGATATTAGACTATTTATGATTACAAATGGTAAAGAATGTGATTAAAGGCTCTTTTCCTATTTCAAAAGTTTTTAGTTTTCGGGGGTAAGAGCTTTGTCTGTGGAAAAAATGAAGATATTAGACTATTTTATGATTGCAATTGGTAAAGAATGTGATTAAAGACTCTTTTCCTATTCAAAAGTTTTAGTTTTCGAGGGTAATAGCTACGTATGTTGAAAAAATGAAGATATTAGACTATTTTATGATTGCAAATGGTAAAGAATGTGATTAAGGCTCTTTTCTTATGTCAAAAGTTTTAGTTTTCCGGGGTAAGAGCTTTGTCTGTGGAAAAAATGAAGATATTAGACTATTTTTATGATTGCAAATGGTAAAGAATGTGATTAAAGGCTCTTTTCCTATTTCAAAAGTTTTAGTTTTCGAGGGTAATAGCTACGTATGTTGAAAAAATGAAGATATTAGACTATTTTATGATTGCAAATGGTAAAGAATGTGATTAAAGGCTCTTTTCCTATTTCAAAAGTTTTAGTTTTCGGGGGTAAGAGCTACGTATGTTGAAAAAATGTAGATATTGGACTATTTTATGATTGCAAATGGTAAAGAATGTGATTAAAGGCTCTTTTCCTATTTCAAAAGTTTTAGTTTTCGAGGGTAATAGCTACGTATGTTGAAAAAATGAAGATATTAGACTATTTTATGATTGCACATGGTAAAGAATGTGATTAAAGGCTCTTTTCCTATGTCAAAAAGTTTTAGTTTTCGAGGGTAATAGCTACGTATGTTGAAAAAATGAAGATATTAGTCTATTTTATGATTACAAATGGTAAAGAATGTGTTTAAAGGCTCTTTTCCTATTTCAAAAGTTTAGTTTTCGGGGTAAG